>NW_023270839.1:28545306-28602386 GCF_011800145.1 Mirounga leonina | reverse complement strand
CATCTAAAACTAATGATGTAATGTATGGGGATTAACATAAGAATAAAATAAATAAATAAATAAATAAATAAATAAATAAATAAATAAATAAAGCACTTGAATTACACTTAAAAAAAAAATGTGTCAGGAATATTCTCTCTTTTGTGTAAGACTGGAGTTACTTTGTTCCTAAAGGTTTGATATAATTTACTGACTACTGATCTGGAGTTTTCTTCATGGTGAAAGTTTTAATTATGCATTTGATTCCCTTAATACTTAAAAAACTATCTAGATTTTCCCTTTCTTCTGATACCTTTTTTAATAAATTGCATTTCTTTAAGAATGGGTCCATTTCACCTAAATTTTAAAATGTATTGTTATAATGTTATTTGTAAGAGCTTCTTATCATTTTAATATCTGTAGGATCTCAAATAACCACTTGTTTATTCTTAACATTGATTTTCTTCTCCCTCCCCCTCTCTCCCTCTCCCTTTTGCTCTCCTTCCCTTTTTCTCTCTTTCTCTCCCTTTTCTTCCCTCTCCATCTCTCTCTCCCACCCCACCATTCCTGCACTAGGAACTTTCAGTTTTATTAGCCTTTTCTGAAACCAACTGTTGCCCATCTTGATCCTCTCAATTTCATGTTAGTTTTTTGTTTTCCTCTTCATTACTTTCTACTCTTATCTTTAATAATGTCATTCTTTCTGCTTTCTTTGGTCTAATTTGCTGTTATTTTCAAACTTCTTAGGATGGGTGCTTAGCTCATTGATTTCAGCCTCCCATCTTTTCTAACATATTCACGTAAAGCTATAAATTTCCCAATAAGCAAAGCTTTGACCATATCCCACAACTTTTGATATGCAAAATTTCCAAAGTCATTCAATCCAAAGTATTTTCCAATTTCTATTGTGATTTCTCCTTTAACCCATGGGTTATTGTCTAGAAGCATATGTCTGAACTTTCCAATATTTGGAAATTTTGTAGCTTCATCTGTTATTGACTTTAAGCTATGATTTTTTCTTATTTCACCTACCATGTTGATTCCAGTCCAGGACGAGTTTTTGCACTCCCTGGCTCACTGTCCAAAGACTTCACAGGTGGAGCCAAGTCACAGGTGAAATTCAACTTTTCAGTCATACTCAAACTGGCTCTGAAGCCAGTGTATCTCTTCAGCTCAGAATCACCTTAAAAAATGGCGACTCCTCCAGTATATGCAGAATTCTACTGTTCAGAACAGAAGCCATTTCTCCTACTCTAACTTCACCCACAAGTGATTTCCCAGAGTTAAGCTGAAAACTCCAACAGAAAGGTGCTAGAATAAAGTCCTAGCACAGGTCCCTCATACAGGGCCCCTGGGTGGCACAACTCCATAGCATCATACATATGTGGCACAACCACCATGTCATCATCTATGTAGATGGTGTCCCCTGAAGTTGTGCAGGCACCCTCTATGCAACCATACACAGTAGCCTTGGTCCTTTACCATGCAGAGCCTCAGCCAGAGGGATTCCTTTCTCAGCTAGATGCTAACTGCGCTGAGTCAGATATCATGTATATTTGCCCTTGTGTCGGCTGTGACACTTAGCTCAATGCCTAGCACCTGTGTTCATAAATTCTATCGGTGGATGAAGTAAAGGATGAATATTTGGACAGAAAGACATGATAGGACCTAGAAGCAGCTTCTCTGCTCCTTCTGGAACCTCTGTCAGGTTCAGCCTACTCGCCTCCACTCCAGCCTCCACTCCGGCCTCCACCATGTCCATCAGGGTGACCCAGAAGTCCTACAAGATGTCCACCTCCGGCCCCCGGGCCTTCAGCAGCCACTCCTACATGAGCGGGCCTGGCTCCCGCATTAGCTCCTCTGCCTTCTCCCAGGTGGGCGGCAGCAGCAGCCGCTTCCAGGGTGACCTGAGCAGCAGCCTGAGTGTGGTCGGGGTCTACGGCGGCAGGGCCAGAGGCATGGGGGGCATCACAGCTGTCTCAGTGAACTAGAGCCTATTGAGCCCCCTTAAGCTGGAGGTGGACCCCAACATCCAAGCTGTGCACACCCAAGAGAAGGAGCAGATCAAGACCGTCAACAAATTTGCCTCCTTCATCGACAAGGCGAGGCACCTGGAGCAGCAGAACAAAATTCTGGAGACCAAGTGGAGCCTCCTACAGCAGCAGAAAAACGCTCGGAGCAACACAGACAACACGTTTGAGAGCTACATCAGCAACCTCCGGCGGCAGCTGGACACCCTGGGCCAGGAGAAGCTGAAGCTAGAGGTGGAGCTTGGCAACATGCAAGGGCTCGTGGAGGACTTCAAGAATATTTGGAGGAGATGAAAGAGTGTGCAGACATGGAGAATGAATTTGTCCTCATCAAGAAGGATGTGGATGAGGCTTACATGAACAAGGTAGAGCTGGAGTTCTGCCTGGAAGGGCTGACCAATGAGATCAGCTTCTTAAGGCAGCTGTACGAAGAGGAAATCTGTGAGCTGCAGTCCCAGATCCCGGACACGTCAGTGGTCCTGTCCATGGACAACAGCCACTCCCTGGACCTGGAAAGCATCATCGCCGAGGTGAAGGCCCAGTACGAGGACATCACCAACCACAGCTGGGCTGAGGCCGAGACCATGTACCAGATCAAGTACGAGGAGCTGCAGACACTGGCTGGGAAGCACAGGGATGACCTCCGTCGCACGAAGATGGAGATTTCTGAGATGAACCGCAGAATCAGCTGACTCCAGGCTGAGATTGAGGCCCTCAAAAACCAGAGGGCTGCCCTGGAGGCGGCCATTGCTGATGCTGAGCAGTACGGGGAGCTGACCATTAACGACGCCAATTCCAAGGTGGCCGAGCTGGAGGCTGCCCTGCAGCGAGCCAAGCAGGACATGGCCTGGCAGCTGCACGAGTAGCAGGAGCTCATGAACATCAAGCTGGCCCTGGACATCGAGATCGCCACCTACCGCAAGCTGCTGGAGGGTGAGGAGAGCCAGCTGGAGTCTGGGATGCAGAATAAGAGTATCCATACTAAGACCACGAGCAGCTACTCAAGTGGCCTGAGCTTGGTCTATAGAGGCCTCATAAGCCCCGACCTCAACTATGGCCTGAGCTCCTTCCAGTCCAGCTTTGGCCCTGCTGGTTCCTTCAGCCACAGCAGCTCCTCCAAGGCTGTGGTCGTAAAGAAGATCAAGACCCGTGATGGGAAGCTAGTGTCCGAGTCATCTGATATCCTGTCCAAGTGAACAACCACGGTGGTCCCTCCCAGCCTCCCCACTCTTGTAGCTGCCATAGAGCCTTTGGGGGTAAGGAGCTGTGCCGGGGAGCGTCGGGAACAGGAGAGCCACCTAAGACTCAGCCCCAGTTCTCAGCCTACCCTTGGCGGGGAGTCTACTGCCCTGGGTACCCTCTCTTGTTCATGCCCCCAACTAAAAGCGAATTCAAGTGTCTTTTCCCAAATAAAGCCTCAGCCGGCTCTGCCACTCCCCCCCACGCCAAAAAAAAGACACGATAGAAGAAACTGGGCAGTTTTATTTTCGCCTACAAATGTTGGGGCAAAAGTTCAGTGGAACTTAAGACCAAGAAAATTTTTAAATAGAGGTGGAATCAATATAAACTTAAATCAAGTTTCAAGTAACATGCAAAGCCAAAATCTATGAAAAGGGCAAATAAGAGGATGGTCAGTGTCCGAAATAATGAGTCTTAAAGCTAAAAAGCAAATACATACAGTGGAACTATTAAAAACTAAACTTTGGGGCACCTGGGTGGCACAGTCAGTTAAGTGTCCAACTCTTGGTTTCAGCTCAGGTCACAATCTCAGGGTAGTGAGATCGAGCCCCATGTCCGGCTCCGCACACAGTGCAGTATGCCTGAGATTCTTTCTCTCCCTCCCCTCTACCTCCCCAGCTCATGCACTCTCTCTCTCTCTCTCTCAAATAAATAAATAAATCTTTTTATAAATAAATAAATAAATAAATAAATAAATAAATAAATAAATAAATAAAAATTAACTTTCTGCCCGTGGACGCCACCAAGTAAGCATCATTAAAGTCTCCCCTCCCACCGCCATCATGTCTAAGTCAGAGTCTCCCAAAGAGCCTGAACAGCTGCGGAAGCTCTTCATCGGAGGTTTGAGCTTTGAAACAACCGATGAGAGTCTGAGGAGCCATTTTGAGCAATGGGGAATGCTTACGGACTGTGTGGTAATGAGAGATCCAAACACCAAGCGCTCCAGAGGCTTTGGGTTTGTCACGTATGCCACTGTGGAGGAGGTGGATGCAGCCATGAACGCAAGGCCACACAAGGTAGATGGAAGAGTTGTGGAACCAAAGAGGGCTGTCTCAAGAGAAGATTCTCAAAGACCTGATACCCACTTAACTGTGAAAAAGATTTTTGTTGGTGGCATTAAAGAAGACACTGAAGAACATCATCTAAGAGATTATTTTGAACAGTATGGGAAAATTGAAGTGATCGAGATCATGACTGACCAGGGCAGTGGCAAAAAGAGAGGTTTTGCTTTTGTAACATTTGATGACCATGACTCTGTAGACAAGACTGTCATTTAGAAACACCATACTGTGAATGGCCACAACTGTGAAGTAAGGAAAGCCCTATCTAAGCAAGAGATGGCTAGTGCTTCATCCAGCCAAAGAGATCAAAGTGGTTCTGGAAACTTTGGTGGTGGTCGTGGAGGTGGTTTTGGTGGGAATGACAACTTTGGTCGTGGAGGGAACTTCAGTGGTCGAGGTGGCTTTGGTGGCAGTCGAGGTGGTGGTGGATATGGTGGCAGTGGGGATGGCTATAATGGATTTGGTAATGATGGAAGCAACTTTGGAGGTGGTAGAAGCTATAATGATTTTGGCAATTACAACAATCAATCCTCAAATTTTGGACCCATGAAAGGAGGAAATTTTGGAGGCAGAAGCTCTGGCCCCCATGGTGGTGGAGGCCAATACTTTGCCAAACCATGAAACCAAGGTGGCTATGGTGGTTCCAGCAGCAGCAGTAGCTATGGCAGTGGCAGAAGGTTTTAATTACTGCCAGGAAACAAAGCTTAGCAGGAGAGGAGAGCCCGAGAAGTGACAGGGAAGCTACAGGTTACAACAGATTTGTGAACTCAGCCAAGCACAGGGGTGGGAGGGCCTCGCTGCTACAAAGAAGACATGTTTTAGACAATACTCATGTGCATGGGCAAAAAACTCCAGGACTGTATTTGTGACTAATTGTATAACAGGTTATTTTAGTTTCTGTTCTGTGGAAAGTGTAAAGCATTCCAACAAAGGTTTTTAATGTAGATTTTTTTTTTTGCACCCATGCTGTTGATTGCTAAATATAATAGTCTGATCATGACACTGAATAAATGTGTCTTTAAAAAAAAAATTTAAAAAACTTTGGTTGAAAAGCCAATTGGATTCAAATAAATATAAAATGATGACATTTGGGAGTACATCCTTGATTACACAATTGTTTAGGCAATTCAGTAGTAAATATCAGACAGCGTAGGTATTTAAATTTGGCTTTCTTCTAACCTCTTTGATATATTTTGTCATAGCACAGGGTTTGGGGGATTTTTTTTAATGAAACAAAAAGATAAAAGGTAATAGGTGAACTGAATTTAAAAAATGAAAACTGAGTTTGATAAAATTGAATAAGTAGCTTCACTTCTTTGAGTTTTTATCTTATCGCTGAAATATGAGGTCAGTTAGTCAGTATTTCCTCCAGCATATTCTGTAGAACCTCAGTCCAATCTAATACAACATGACAAAGACTTATTCCCAATAAGTTTAGAAAATGCTAACTTAAATAACCTTAATTTATTGAAACATTTCTCAGTTTTTAATACATTGTGAATCTCCAAAAATGGGATATACTATGCAGCATTTCTCAAACTTATTAGAGAACAAAACCATTTTTATAAAATATCCTATAAATTACTGGACTGTGAAACTAGGTTTGCTTGTTCAGTTTCATTTTATTCCACTATTAAGTTTCCATGATTTTAAGTAGAATCTCATAAAAAGAAAACACAACAATGGGTTAGCCTGGTGAAGGATATTAAAGAGGGCACGTTCTGCATGGAGCACTGGGTGTTATACGCAAACAATGAATCATGGAACACTACATCAAAAACTAATGATGTAATGCATGGTGATTAACATAACAATAAAAATTATTTTAAAAAAAAAGAAGAAAACACAACAGTGACCAGTTCTCAATCTGGGAGATGAAACAGGTCATTTTGAGTTTATCCACACTGGAGATACCTTTCAGTACCAATTGGGTGGCCACAAACCAGGAAATCATGGATATGTCTACAAGTGAAACAGAACCGCTCAAAGCAAGGAAATGAGAACTCTTCATCCATCAGAACCTCAGAAATTACCTTAAGAAAAGAGTAAGGGTCCTTACTGAAAATGCATGAGTAGTTTTTTAGTAGGGCATCAATGTTAATATTCCTTCCAAGTTTTCTCAGAGTGTGTGTGTGAGCGTGTGTGTTGTGTACACATTATGAGATATTAATAATTTTAAAAAGTGATTCCCAAACTGGTTTGGGAAACACTGGAATTAAACACAGTTAAACGAGTTTATTTTTGGGGCGCCTGGGTGGCTCAGTCAGTTAAGCGTCTGCCTTCGGCTCAGGTCATGGTCCCAGGGTCCTGAGATCGAGCCCCGCATCAGGCTCCCGGCTCCACGGGAAGCCTGCTTCTCCCTCTCCCACTCCCCCTGCTTGTGTTCCCTCTCTCACTGTCTCTTTCTGTCAAATAAATAAATAAAATCTTTAAAAAAAAAAAAGTTGTGTTGTTTTTTTTTAATTGTTCTATAGTGCTTTGTAACTCTGCAAGAAGCAGACATGGTATGTGGTATTTATGTGACCGCTGGACTCTATAATATCTTGTAGGACTAGTGCTCCACAGCATACATGTAGGGAAATGATGACCCAATATATAGAATTTAATGTTTTTGTTCATTATGAGACCTGAGAATAGAAGGGAGGAAGATGTTATCAAATCTTCAGATAAACAAATTAAAGAGCCTAACGTGATAGCCAGTAGAAACCAAGGCTAAGACATAGTTGTAAATTGTCATATATTACTGATGAGGGTATTCTATGAAGAGCAATTTATGAAGTTACCCTACATATATACATGTACTTGTATTAATGATGTTTACATATAGTTATTCATTGCAGCTTTGTTTGAAAATAGCTAAAGATTAGAAGCAACACAAGTGTCTAGAGAATACATGTTAAAGTAAGTTACATACATATAATGGATTCTGCACATCTTATAAGGTCAGTTAAGATACAGGTCAATTCTATGAAAATAAACCCCTCAAAGACACATCTTGCTAATTTTTTTTATCTCAAGGATCTACTAAAGGTCCTGAAACATTATGGGTGTTCCATAAAATTATTGAATGGATGACACCTCTAAAACCATAGCCCTCTACATCAATGAACTTAATTCCTACATTTTCTTTTCTTGGGACCCAAGTAATGGATCATTCAAAAATTTATTGAATACCTATTATGTAGTTACATTATGTTGGATATACAGAGATAAATCATAAACAGGTTCTGCTGGTCAAGAGCTCAACTCTCTTGTAAAAGAAGTTAAGAAAGTAGAGAATAAAATCTATAAAGAACTTATCAAACTCAACACCCAAAGAACAAAGAATCCAATCAAGAAATGGGCAGAAGACATGAACAGACATTTTTCCAAAGAAGACATCCAAACGGCCAACAGACACATGAAAAAGTGCTCAACATCGCTCGGCATCAGGGAAATCCAAATCAAAACCTCAATGAGATACCACCTCACACCAGTCAGAATGGCTAAAATTAACAAGTCAGGAAATGACAGATGTTGGCGGGGATGTGGAGAAAGGGGAACCCTCCTATACTGTTAGTGGGAATGCAAGCTGGTGCAGCCACTCTGGAAAACAGTATAGAGGTTCCTCAAAAAGTTGAAAATAGAGCTACCATACGATCCAGCAATTGGACTACTGGGTATTTACCCCAAAGATACAAATGTAGGGATCCGAAGGGGTACGTGCACCCCGATGTTTATAGCAGCAATGTCCACAATAGCCAAACTGTGGAAAGAGCCAAGATGTCCATCGACAGATGAATGGATAAAGAAGATGTGGTATAGATATACAATGGAATATTATGCAGCCATCAAAAGAAATGAGATCTTGCCATTTGCAACGACGTGGATGGAACTGGAGGGTATTATGCTGAGTGAAATAAGTCAAACAGAGGAAGACATGCATCATATAACCTCACTGAATGAGGAATTCTTAATCTCAGGAAACAAACTGAGGGTTGCTGGAGTGGGGGGGGTGGGAGGGATGGGGTGACTGGGTGATAGACACTGGGGAGGGTATGTGCTCTGGTAAGCGCTGTGAATTGTGCAAGACTGTTGAATCTCAGATCTGTACCTCTGAAACAAATAATGCAATATATATTAAGAAAAAAAAAGAAGAAGAAGATAGCAGGAGGGGAAGAATGAAGGGGGGGAATCGGAGGGGGAGACGAACTGTGAGAGATGATGAACTCTGAAAAACAAACTGAGGGTTCTAGAGGGGAGGGGGGGTGGGAGGATGGGTTGGCCTGGTGATGGGTATTAAAGAGGGCACGTTCTGCATGGAGCACTGGGTGTTATGCACAAACAATGAATCATGGAACACTACTTCTAAAACTAATGATGTAATGTATGGTGATTAACATAACAATAAAAAAAATTTAAAAAACTGGGAAAAAATACTGAATTGTATACTTAGTTTTTGAGGGAATAGATCTTATGTTAAATGCTCTTATATTGTTACAAAAATAACAATAATTAATAATAACAGCAGTAATAAATGGGGTGGGTGCAAGGAAATTTTAGGAGGTGATGGACATGTCTATGGCCATGATGGTGGTATACTTTCAGGTGTATATTTATCCCCAACTCATCAAGTTGTGTACATTAATGATGTATAGCTCTTTACATGTCAATGATTCCTTAATAAAGCAATCTAAAAAAATAAAAAAGAAATTTAAAAAAAAGAAAGTAGAGAATAAAGCATGATTGGAATTCAAGAAAAGAAGCCATCACTTAATCTGCTCAATCATTACCAAATTACTAAATTACAAAAATACAATGAAAGAATTTTAAAAAGTTGTCAAGAGGCACTATATTTTTGAAATACTTTTGTCTACTTCTAGGTAACTAACCATAGTCCCTACCATCCAGCACGGGAAGTGATATTCAATTATTAGAATGCTGGCCAGGGACATAGAAAGGGAAAAGCAAGTCTAGCTTCCAGTAGTATCCTGTTGTGGTATGATTGCTTTTATATGAATGAAATCACTTTCATATCTCCCAGTCCTTTCCCATTTTTCTTTCCTCATCCCATCATTCCCTCTATAAAAACACATAATTAACTGTTCTGTGCTTATTATCTTAGCGTAAATCTGAAAAAAAAAAAAAAAAAGGGTCTTCCTAGCTCTAAACTCCAAAACCCAAACTTTGAAGGAACTGGAGAGGACTCTAGTCATTTAAAAAAAAATTTTGGAGATAAGTGGGATCTGGGCAGTGTGAGGGCTTCTGAGAGAGACCACAAAAGATTTCCCCAGAGGACAGAAAGTGATGAAATTTAATGTTGGTCCTTACAAGAAGCAGGGCCCTAGCAGAGCTCAGGGAGCAGGAAGGGGAGAAAGCACAGTGAGTCCAGGCATCAGGCACCTTAGGGATCCCCAAAGAGATCTCAATGTTCCAGAACAGTAGGAAAGGATGGAATAATGACCACACACAGGAGTAACAGAGAGCCACTAGGCTTGAAGGAGCCATGAAAGAAAAAAGGAAAATCTCATGGGCACTATGTGGGAACCAATATCGGAGGACCAGATGAAAAGATGAGTATCTCAGTAGACAAATGTATTTAACAACGTCAAAGTTCACAGGCCATCCTGCCATGCTTGGGTACCACATAATCCATGTTCCCCAAAACTTAGATTTCCATTACAAGAAAGGGGAGGGGGAAGATTATGTTTCTGCCAACCCAGCAAAATGGAGGCTCAAAACAGAAATTTAAGTTGAAATTACAAAAGAGAAATTTGAGTTACAAGAAAAAAGTTATGTTTTCTGCCCACCTGGCTTATAGCTCCACATGCCTTAGGATTCCTGCAATTACCATGTCTTACATTCACACAGATACTCTTAAAATCTTTGGCTTCAAACCAGTCGCAGAAATCCCTCTATGAATGGTCTCAAACATCGCCTGGGCCTCAATATGATGGCCTTGCTAAAGCTGATCTGCTTTCAGCAGGGGGTCTCCTCCTCCAGAACAGCTAAGACACAATGAGTTGAGACCCAAAGCCACTCACTCTCCAAGAATGTGGTCATTAGAGCTATATCATCCGTCACCTTTGGGTGGTAATTAGAAAAGGGAAGTCAATAACAATAGTACGTAACACTACTTTACCAAGATTTAAACAAGTTGTAATATTGTAGAACATCTATTGATGAGTCCAAATGTGCCACAGGCTATTGAGCACAAGAAGGGTTTGATGGGAGGCTTTTCATTATTAATTTGATGGGGTGAGGTTTATAGACATCACAGCATATATTTTCATTTGTTACATGAGCCCCAGCCTCCCACAGCCACCAAATCTAATCAGCATCTTATGGGGTGACACCCAATGTTGGGGAGGATGCCTCAGAGATCTGTATGTGGGACTTGCAACCCCATGAAGGAGAAGAGTCAAGACTTGTTGACTTTGTAAGCGTCTTTCCCAAGTATAGGAAATGCTCCAGGAAAGCAAAAGAAAAGGAACCTGTGATCCTTGGTAAAAATCATCTGAGTTGGGAATCAAAAAGCTGGGGGCTTAGTTAAGCTCTGCTACTAACTGGTTCTGTGTCCTTAGGTACAGATCTACTGTCACTTTACCTCTCTGGGCTAGAGTTTCTTCATCTGAAAAATAATCTCTTAAGGTGACTTTCAGGCCCAATATTCTATGATTTTTGTATCTTGGGTTATCTCTTCTAGTCTCATAGCTTAAATAACATCTATTTGCTGCTTCTTCCTATTTTTCTCTACATCCCAACCTGTCTCCTGAACTCCAGATTTATATATACACCTGCCCTTGACAAATTCATTGGGATGGCATCTCAAACTTCATATATCCAAAACCAAACTCTTGCCTGCTCCCTAAAGCCTGCTTCTCCCTACCCCAGTCTTCTCAACTCAGTAAATAGCAACTGCATTTTGGAGCTTGCCTTCCAATCCTCTACCTCTCACACTCCATATCTAATCCTGTAGCAGATTTTGTTAGTCCTATCTTTGAAATATATCCATAATCTGTCCACCTTCTTCCAACTTAACTAGTGCTTGCTCCTCCTCCACTTGTGACCGTCTCTGGGCTATTCTCCACAGACCAGCAAGAATGGCCACTCCTCTGCTCTTGCCCCCAGATATCCTTACAGTTTGCTTCTCACTTCCTTCAAGTCTCCATTCAAACTCATCTTATCAGAGAGGCCTTTCTTCACCATCCCATTTAAAATAGTATTTGTATTAGTTTTTTATGCTATGCAACAAATCTCCACAAACTAAGTGGCTTAAAACAACAGGCATTTATTTTCTCACAGTTTCTTGAGACAGGAATCTGGGCACAGCTTATTCTCTCAAGGCTGCAAACAAGGTGTTGGGTAGGTTACATTCTCATCAGAAAGCTTGACTGGGGAAAAATCCACTTCCAAACTCATTCATGTTTTTGGCAGAATTCATTTTCCTTGTAGCCTTGTGACTGAGTTTCCTATTTTCTTAGTAGCTGAAGGAGGCTGCTCTCAGTTTGTAGGGGCTGCCCTCAGGTTGTTGCCATTGTGTTTCCTTCCACACACAGTTCACAAAACTAGCAAGAGAATTTCTCTCTCACCTCAGGTAGAGCCCAGTTCCTCTTTTTTAAGGGCTATTACCTGACTAGGTCAGGCCCATCTTAGATAATGTCCTTTCTGAGTAGCTCAGAATTGGCTGATTTGGAAACTTAATTACATTTTCAAAATCTCCCTAGCTTTGCCATAAAACATAACCTAATCATAAAATTCACATTCCATTCTATTCACAGGTCGCATTCACATTTAAATTGGGGGAATGAATGAGGGTGATTATACAGAGAGTGTAACCAGGAGCAGGTATCTTAGAGACCATCTTTTAATTCTGCCTATCACAGCATTCCACCATAACCTTTACCCCATCTCATTTCATATTCTCTGCCCCAACCTACATTTTGTTTGTTTATTTATTATTCTATTTTCCTTGCATAGAATGAAAGATTTCTGAGAGCAAGGACTTAATACTGCTGACCTGCCATTTTTCTGGCAACTACAACAGTGTCTGCTCAAAGCTCAATAAATATTTCTTAAATGAACAAACGAATGAATTTAAACATAAATATCTTTGACTCTTTATCATCCCAGGAGCTCCAATATGTTATCGCCCATTGTGTATTATTCCTCTAACAGACCCTGGTCACATGCAAGTCAGCTTCAGTGAATATTTATTGAGCACTTACTCTTTACCAGCCACTTGAACACACTGTAGCTAATCCTCACAATAATCCTCTCTAAATCACACAATCTCTTCTGAGCCTGGCTGGTAGAAAACTGAATTGCAGGCATACTTTTGGGAGTCCTATACTCCTATAGTAAGCACTAAGTATTTATTCTCTCTTTCTCCTGTTTAGTAGTAAAACTCCTTAATTTTAGCCAGGCACACAGCCACCTGATTGCAGACCCCCTAACACAGTTTCTCTTGAAACTAGGTATAACCATAAGACAAGGTTCAAGCCAATGGACCATGAGAAGTGATGGGCATATCTTCATCTCCATAAAGACAAGATCACTTTCCCCAAACCTCTCTTTTTCTCTTTTATTAAGGCTAGAGCATAGACATGGAGGTGAGCCAGCTTCAACACTCCAAAACAAGATCCTGAGCCTGGGGCTGACAGGTCTTCAAAGGGCCCATGGATAGAAATCAGGGGGTCCAAAAACTGGGATGGGAAATTACATCTTTATTTTCAGAAACCTGTAATTTAAATTCAGTTTTTTCTCTCATTTCAAATGCAGGCAATAAACCACAGTAGTGTTCATAGTATCTGTAACCTTATCACCCTCAGAAACCAAAGATATTTTTATATCACAGTACATTTATATAAGTATCATGAAGTAACAATTTATGTCCATCATTATTTTGAAACTAAAATATTAGACACACCAATAGATCATGTTAATAATCAGTAAAGAAGCATATGCATTAGTTTATCACAAATTTGTCCTTATTATTTTAACAATTGTATTTTGTTATGATTTACATTCTTTATAATCCCCCTATGTATTTTTATGCATTTAAAATCATTTTTAAAGATTCTTATATTTATTTGAGAGTGAGAGAGAGAGACAGACAGCATGAGCAGGAGGGAGAAGGAGAGGGAGAGAGAATCTGAAGCAGACTCTTCAGTGAGCACAGAGCCTGACACGGAGCTTGATCTCACAACTGTTAGATCATGACCTGAGCAGAAAACAAGAATCAGACACTTAACCAACTAAGCCACCCAGGCACTCCTAAAATCATTTTTTTTGAGACACAGTTCATACACTTCACCAGATTGCCCAAAGGGGCCATGGCATAAGATTTTAACAACTTGTTCTAGGAGATGGGGAGGTACCGAGATGGATGGAACATGGAATCCTAAATGCCCTTGTGGTGCAGATCTGTTTACCAGACTCGAACAGCTCATTTACTTCCAGACTATTACAAGAGAGAGGGGGAAAAAAGAATTTATAAATTGTTTTAGCCTCTGGATCTTAGGGTCTCTGTGTTACAGTAGCTTAGCCTATACTCTAGTTAATACCCCCACCCTAAAGTCAAGCAAGAATCCTGGGGGGCTTTGTGCTCTACAAAGCACTTAGGGAGGGGCTCTCCAGTCTTCAGACTGCCCTGGTACAACTGATGAGTTCACTCTCCAAGCCTGCATGTTCCTAAAAGATAGAAAACAGTGGGCACTGGAAACATTTAATGCCTGCTAGTGCTACAGAAGCAGTTGGTACATCTATCACCCCAGCCTTACTCATCAGAAATCCCAGCAACTCAAATGAAAGACAACAGAGTGATGATCCTGACTCTATGGAATTTACCAAACCCCACACTCTTCCTGTCTCAAAAGGAATGCTCTAAAAAAACTTCACTCCTCTTTACCCATTTCTACCTCCCAAATTCAGTCATTCATCTCTAGCTCCCCCTACCCCTCTGGAGTGATCCAAAATAATTCTCCTCAATGAGCTTAGGTTTTGCAAACAATATCCTGGTTGGATGTTGTCTGGAAACTTCTCTTTTTGCCATACCCACTTCCTTTCACAAAATTTCCAGAGGCAGAGAACACAAAAATTAGGTTGCTGTCTTGCTATAGGGAGAATAAAAAATTCTATAAGCAGTAAGGTAAAAGTTACCATCTCAATATATTATGTGTGTTACTGCAACAATCCAAATGTGAAGTCTTGGCAGCAGCTCTTTCTGCCCAAAGGTCCTGTCCCCATGCTTTAATAAAATCACGTTTTTGCACCAAAAAAAAAAAAAATCCAAATGTGAAGTCTTAAGAACCAATTCTGAGAGGTAGTAAGAACAGAGAGAGGAAGGAGGGTGGGGATTGTACAGAATTTATGGAGGTAGAACAAAAACAGTGACTGATTAGATATGGAAGGATCATGAAAAAAGAGAAGCCAAAGTTGCCTTCAAGGTTGAGGCTTAAGTGAGCAAAAGAAGGATAAATGAAAGAGAAACATAGGAGAGAATATCGTTCTATAGAAAACAAGAGCTTTTAGATATGTTGAGTTTGAAAATCCAAGTGGAAATCCCAAGAGGCATGGAATGGGAACTCAGAGATCAGTATCTAAATAAAGATGCTGTGAGAGGCCAAGAAAATGAAGGAGCTCACCAAGACAGAGAATTAAAAAGGGCAAAGGCAGAATACCACCTCTGATCCTTAATGAACACTCACATTAAGGAACAGAAGAAACTTTCAAAGGAGACTAAGAAAAAAAACTACTCAAAAAGGAGAAATAAAGTTAGAATAGTGCAATGTCTGCATAATAGCATGGGCTTCAAGCAAAATGCATAGAAAAACTAAGGACACGAACTAAGCAAAGGCCAGGGGATTTTGCAATGAAAAGACAGTGGTTAGTAGATAGCTTACTAATAGGTATCCATATAAATGAGACACCCTAAGGTACACATATTACCAGGGACAGAAACTGTCAAGATTCTTTTCAGGGGTGGAAGGGAGCTACAATCTTCCCTTAACACCTTTTTCATAATTTCTAGCAAACTCACTACAAAAAATAGGTCTACTTGCTATTTATAATCATAAAATGTCCCTGGCTTGAAAAATATCTCCATCCCAGAAGGCATCATTCAAAGGCAAATGGACTTGGAATTATTAAATGTATTCCACTGGATCAATATCATGGAGAATACTTACTTTCATTTCACTTATCAGAAAACTACATGTATTACATATAGCAGCTCTTAATATATGAAACGTTTTCCCCCAAGCTGTTCAAATGAAGATATTTCCCTCCATTTTCATTCTATATTGAAGGAATAATGTAAGTCCTATTTAGAGCACTAGCTAGTGCTTGCCTAAACCCCGCAAATGTTCACCCACAACGGAATCAATAGATGGAATATAGAATTCATCTCACAGATGAATGACGCCTAATGGACCCTAGATTTTAATTCTGAGACATGAGCCCAACCTGAAAAGCTAAAAAAGAGAGAGAGAGAGAGAAGAAAGAAAAACCAAGTTCTTCTTCAAGTCAGAAACAAACAGAAGTGTTCGTATTTAGACAAAGGAAAAATTATGCAGTTAACATTGCCCTCATAACCTCCCTGGTGAGCATGAATAAAACATTAACAGGAATTATACAGATTAAATATTGAGGGGCTGGATGCCGAAACTCACCACAAATAATTTTTACACTGATCAGTTATTTCCTTATTAAAAGATTTGCAAAACTCAGAAAGAAACATGATCAGACAGGTTTAAATTAAAGAAGCCTCTTTTCCCTACCATTAGCCCCAAAAAAGTAAAATGGCATATTTAGGTTATGCTCAGCTTCTCTAACATCTGATAATTTAAAGCATTCTCATGGTTACATGAATTTTTCAATTTCTCTCCAGATACCTGGCAGCATTTGGATGCAGGCTTCCAACATGTGTTCAGTCTCTATGCTCAGTTTTCATTAAAATCAGTTGTGTTGTAGGGGGCTATGGGGCCAGACCCTCAGCAGTAGATGGCACTGGGCAGGCTCCAATCTGATATGTTTCAAGAAGCTGAAATGAGGGGATCTTGGTGATGGCTCTGATCATGGCACCATAGTTATGGTATTGTACACTCTTCTCTCTTTCCCAATCCCCACCTCTCCTCCACCCCCTCAGCCGCTGATCTACTTGGCTGAGATAGGAATTTCCGAATGCACACTTCCTCACCATCCCCTGCCCTCCTTTTGTCTTTGCATTCATCCTTCCTCCCAGTCTCATGATAAAACAAGCCTCTCTTTTCTCCATGGTAAATCCTCCCATCACTCAGCTTCTGTTTTTTCTTTTGTCCATTCCTAAGAGATGGTGGTCAGGAATCATCAGTACTTTTGCAAGCATCTCCACTGGCTCCTTACCCTCTGCCAAAAGCAGACCTTCGCTTCTCCCATTTTGGTTTTGGGGAAGGAAAGACCCATCATAACCTGCATGGAGGTCTCACTTCACAGTGCATAATTCCATAGACCTCCTTTTCTTCTCTGTCAACCTTTCTAATAAGTATTCTACAGTGGGAAGCAAAATAAATATGCAGCAGTTACGATAAAATAAAAAGGGGAAAATCCCATTCACAAAATCAAGAAAAATACCAAATATAAGGGAAAATTTTAACAAAAATGTGCCTATCTGAAGAACAGCACAATAGTGACAGTTATAATTTTTTAATAATAGATGTGCTCTGAATGGGAAAACTGATTATCAAAAAAAAATGTCCACAAAATGATGGAATGTAAATTGAAGAAGTTGTTCTGAAGTATGTTTTGTTTATGCCCATCAAGACCCTTTAAAAATTGTCCATATCTTTTTGACTCAGTAATACCATTTCTAGGAACCTGACAGAACTATAGATCAAAATGCATGCACATTTTGTATCTTCATGTGTATGTTCATTTCACTTTTATTTATGATGGTGAAAAAAAACGGGACACACCCTAAAATTCCAATAAAAGGTGAATGGTTAAAATTTATGGCACATCTAAGTAATAAAATGTTTGTAGCTATTAAAACTCAGGTGACTAAGTATATAGGGAAATCTTATTTTGTACCATTAAGGAAAGCATTTATATTAACTAGTATAAACTCAACTACTTGAAAAGCTATACAAGACATTAAAGGAATATATGCCAATATTGTAATAAAAATGACCTCTGGGGAATACGTTTTTGATAATGAATTTTTTCTGTTCTTTTATACTTTATTTTTCTATACTTTCCAACTTGTCTAAAGTGAGCATATGTTATTTTTTAAATATAAAGTTAAGAAATTGGAAGAAAAATTTAAAGGGAGAGGTAAGACACTCCCAAAACAGTAGAGCTTTGTGTTAGACACATAGTTTTGGCATCAAACAAATTTGGTTTCTAGTTCTGCCCTTTCTAGTTTTGTGACTTTGGGTGACAATTCTGGATCTCAATTCCCTCCTATATAAAGTTAACAGTACTGATCCACAGGGTTATTGGAATAATTAAATTGTATCATTCATACCCTAGCTACATATAGTAAATCCTCAAATTCCCTGCAATGATTGGTCCCCTTCTTTCCTGCCAAACCCCTACTCTTCCTCTTCTAGGAAACAAACAAAAAAAACTTTCATAAAGGGCAGAAAAGCAGATCACTGTTACAGAAGGAAAAAGACAAGTGTTCTTCCCACACTGATAGAAAGTAGGCTTCTGGGATTTGAGTGGTGGGTAGCAAAGGACTGAGAAGGCAAGTAAAGAAGCCTGAACTGTGAGCTTCACCACTATTTCACATGGCTGCATGGGTTGGATCATTCAAACAAGAATGTACAGACAGAATCTACAGTTGGCCTGGCAGGAATGCAGATTGATCATGGCTGAAACAGCCTGGGCCTGCACCCGCGTTTTCCAAAAGGGAAATTAGTTCCCATTCATATGGCCTACCATATGCCTTCCACCTTCCAAGAGTTTATTCACACAATTCCTCCTGCCAGGAGGCACACTCCCCCCACACACACACTGTACTCTCTACCTAATGCCATTATCCTTTAGAGACCAGCCCCAGAACCACCTTTATCTGGAGATCCTTCTCAATCACCCAGTGCACTGGAATTCCATATCCTTTACTTCCTGCTATAAGGACTGTGGCCCCACCTCAGGCCCTGGCTTGCTCCCTGCTCTTGCCTGCTAATGAGCCAGCCCTGTAGCCTTGTCTCATCTCCCTGCTGGATCACAAGAAGTAGTCTTCACTGTCCTATTGTAACTGTGTGACACACAAAACAGGTGTTCAGGAAGACTTTGAATGAATAAACTAATTTCCTGTTCAGGTTGGTTTTAATAAAACCTGTTCCAAGGAAAACTTCCCTTTTCTTCAACTTTCCACTATAAGAAAATACAGAAATAAGCCACCTTCTCCTCCATTTTTCATTCCAACAGAGAATCAGGACACTGGTGCAGGTATAACGCTCCTTCTTTTTGTGACCTACAGCCCTGCAGAGGCTGCCTTAAATTGTAGCCGACTATATGGATTTTTAGTTTTGAATCTGCAGTACATATAGTCTCATCTCTCAGAAACCAGATATTGATCCCTGTCTCACTGGGTCTACACAAACTGGATTGCCTGAATTCAGGGATTGTTTTATAAGGAACAAATCCAGTAAATTAAATGGAGTGGGGGTTTTTTCTTACACTATGCCAAACAGCAAGTTTGACTGCATCTTTTGTTTTTTATCTAGCTTTTCTGCTGGCAAAGAAATCTACAATGTAGAATTCTGGTTTTAGGGAAGCCATTTTTTCATGACTCATCAAAAAATGAGCCATATACATAAAATTTTGCCAACTTCACCATAAATGTAATTATGCCCCAAGCAAGTCCTAGCTACACATACCAAGAGAAGAGTTAATGAGGAAGAAGGCCAATCCAGTGGCTGATTTGCAGATGGCTACAAAACATCATAGATGTTGCCTCCATGGTGAGCCAGCCATGGAGTTTACAAATATTTATTATACACCTCATGATTTACCAGATGCATGAATAAGACAGATTGGTATCTACCCTCAGAGACTTTCAGTCTAGTGGGATACATGGACCTTAAATTAGTCACTACAGCTGTGATGGGGGGAGCCTAGGAGAAGAAAAATTGCTGTAGACACTTGGCAAGACCTAACTTAGCCTGGAGAATAGTCCTTAAGGATTTATCATTTAAACAGAACACTGAAAGATAAGTAAGAATCAGCTAGGTTACTTGGAGCCAGAAGTGGATAAGGATTCAAGGAGAGAAAGATTACTCCAGACAGAAGGAGCAGCATGCACCAGGGTCCTGGGATGAAAGAAAGCATGGCCTGTTTGAGAAAGTGAGAGATGTCCTCGATGGCCAAATGGTACAAAAACAAGGGGGGATTATTTTTCAGTAAAGCTGGGGGAAGAAAAGGGTGGGGGGAGCCATGAGAGTTGAGACTGAGAAGGTAAGTAATTCAGACTCTAGAGGGTCAGGTGAAGATTCTGAACTTTTTCCTGAATGCAATGAGAAGGCACTTAGGAGTTTTAAGTTTGGTTGCTTTGGATGCAATAAAGAGAACCACTTGAAAAGGGAAGGGTAGAATCAGAGGGATGACTTAAGAGGCTATTGCTGCAGCCCAAACAAGAGAGGATAGTAGCCTGAGTGGCATAGTGACAGTGGGAATGGAGAAGAGGGGACAGATTTGAGGAAGAATTCCAAAATTGTCAATCCTCAGAATCACACTGGATGCCTCATTTTATTGGGTCAACTTCCCACCTCATGCCCCCCAACCTCCTAATATCCCACTAACCACTAATATCCTGATAATATGAAAGTGGGGAGGAAAAAAATGCCTTTCCCTTCAGCCCTGAAGCATTTTTTGAGAACTTACCTATCACATGTCCACTATTGGTTAGAAAGAGACCCTCCACCATTAAACATGCTTATCCCCATTTCTATATCAAATTAACCAGTGGAGACCCCCATCCTTTAAAAGAAATCAGTTCCAGCACAGACATTAAGAGCCAGAAGTGAGCCTGAAATTGAGTCCTCCAACTTCTCCCAGTCCAGGCAGGGTTTTGTCTATTTGACCACCCAAGGAGAAGATGGTGGTCAGCATCAGGCTGCCCCGAGAAGGCAGGAGACTGACTACTCTTCCCCTCTGCTTCCCATAAGACTCCAACCACTTCAGGACTAAAATGGATGTTGATCACAGATTCTTAAGAGGACTTTTAAAAGAAAACAAGTAATATGTTCCCTCTTCTATTGTGTATTTTCCTAGAAACCTCTGTGAAAGGTTTCTATTATCCAAGGTAGCTTTTTAGATGTTGCTCTAGCCCTAAGTGTATTCGCATTAAGATGCAGCTTATTTCTTGTGTCTCCCAGAACCTTGCCCTCTCGCTATTAGTACATTCATCACCCCTCACACTCACAACAGAACAAGAGAAGTCAAAGTAGATGAAAGGGACCAGATCCATTTGCTCCTAACCAGGCCCCTTAAGAGCCTCTTAGAGGATCCCAGGTTACAAATATGTTCATCTTTTCTATTCACGAATACCTTTTTGAAGGCAAAGACGGGTCTATAAAATGGGATAAGAATAAAGTCTGTTTTTCCCACTGCCCCTTCTAGAATCTTTTCTTCAAAATGTTTTTTATCTCTTAGCCACAAGATTGGCTTTAGATGTATACCATTTGTTCCCAAATGTGTTTTAAACATATACCTGTTTCCCTAGGATTATGGGTTCCTGTAGCAACCAACCTACTAAAAGGTGTGAAGAGGGAAAGAACTTGATACTTTTGTTTTGAGGGACAGAAAAAGAAATCAGGGAATTATGATCACATCTCTATCAACAGAATTGCATGTACTTTAACAGCAACTTTGTATTGACTTCAAAACCTTTGCAGGGACAACTGCTAGTTTCCATGACAACCATGTCTATAGCATCTAGCTTTCCCCCTGCACATTGGTGACACAAGACAGAGGAAGGCCACATGTGATAGATTCAGTTATGCATCAGTTGCAGCCATGGATATTCAAGAGAGACCCAATTTACCCCATACCTTGAAAGTTTAAGATGTTATAGCTGACATGATGCTGTGGTCAAAGCATAAAAGCATGTGAAAATACAGATCTGCTATAAGTTTGGCTGTGAGCCTTGAATGTGGCTGGACTTGTTTCTCATGTCAAAATGCATTTTTCAGTGAGCTCTCGTGCCTGAATGCAAAAATACATGAGGAGTGTTTAATTTCCCTTAATTATTTTCCTTCTTCTCAAAGGTCTTTTTTTTTTTTTCCATTTTTAGAATGGAGCAATGATGAAAAATACATTAAACATGAGGATGCGAATCCTAATCTGAACTATTCTTCCAGTCATCCTAATTGAAATACTCTGTGAATTAGAGAATCCCTCATGGAAAACATCTTTATGAGAAACATAAAATAAATTCTAGGGAAATTATTCTCTCCCAGGGATTTGACTGCTGATTTTTGTCCTGCTCATACAGAAAGTGCTGCTTAGTGCTAAAGCAAAGACATTTGAGTCGAACCACACCAAACTCTAGCCCCACTCTGTCATTTATGACTGTTGAAGCCTTTGCAAGTTACTTAACATTTAAGTTCCAAGTTCTTTATCTGTAAACTGGGAATAATAACTACTTCACAGGATTGTTGGGCCTAAAATAATATAAAAATCTTACACTGTGCCTGGCAGATGTATTATTTATATTCTTATTAACTATTATTGTATTTATTATACTTTAGCTCAGCACAAGGAGCCATCTTCATGTTCTTTTAGGCTAGTTTGAAGAAATGTTAAGTTATAACTATCATATCTATATTCCAGTTCAAATAATTGAATCCAAAAATATTATTTTAATTAAATTTCCAGGATAATTCTTCAAAATCATATTTTACTTAAATTGCTTATATAAAGGCTTCAGATACCCACATTCCATCATAAGAGACTTTAGGTGTGTCAATGACATCCTGAACTGTTGTTCTAAAGTAGTATTTTTAAAAATTATTCTATTTGGATAAACTCTGCAGAACTATATCAAGATGTCTACCAGTCCTGGGAAAATTTTGACTATCCAGTCTCTGAAGTCCCTTTTGATGTCTTTTATGAATTTAAAAATATTTTTAAAGCCATTAAAGTAAAATAAGGATCTGATTCAACAATTTATCTTAAAACATAAATCTGTTTTTGAAAGAGAATCCCACTGTCCTTCCCAAACACTATGAACTGTCATTTGCTAAATTCAGTTAGTGAGAAGATTTCACTAGACTAAATTTGAATGCAAACTAAACAGCACAAACTACGGCCTGTTCCCTCTGGCTAGAGTTAAGATGGAATGGCTGGGCAGTAAAACCAGATTAATCACTGGATCTCAACCTTTGTTTAAAGATGCACCCACCACCAAACCAACTGTTTGTTTGTTTGTTTGTTTAGAATGATCTGGGCTTCAATCCATTTGCTTTGAACACTGAAACCGTCTTTCAACAACTGCTGGATGCCCTATGCTGCCAAAGTTCAGCTGATAGACAGCATGCAAGCTCTACCTCAACTCTGCCTTTTGGTTGCCCTGGAATATCCTGAAGTACTTTCTTTCTGCCCTCTGTCTGGAGCACTTGAAAGAAATATTAATCGACCAAGGCCTGAAAGAAAAGGAGAGGGCATTACTTCCAGAAGAGAAATTGTAGCTATAGCTTTGGAATGATATGGACTTCACCAGAGGACAAACAAGGCCTGTCAACTCATGACCCCAACAAAAAGGGAGCAGAGTAATAATACCCCAACTTTTTTCTCCTCCTTCTCTCTCCTCTCTTGTTAGTCTCTTCATTGGCCAAATCCAAACAGAAGCTCCAGAGCAAGAGATTCTAATGGATGCAGCCCATGGAAGTCAACATTTTGGAGCAAAGCCCAAGGTAAAAAAGGGTGATTTGGAGGGGTGCCTGGGTGGCTCAGTCAGGTAAGCATCAGACTCTTGATCTCAGCTCAGGTCTTGATCTCAGGGTTGTGAGTCCAAGCCCTGCATTGGGCTCTACATTGGGTGTGGAGCCTACTTTTAAAAAAGTAGGTGATCTGGAAGGTTAAATGGGAAAATATTCAGCACAAACCTTTTAGGATTATCTCTGGTGGTCCACCTTCCCATAAGAACATCATTTGTAAGCAAGATAGTGTTTCATAATCCAAACCAATTTTGCAAGCATCTATAACACAGATACAATAGGGCACAGTCATCTTGCCCACACATTTGTGAAAATCTCCTTCTCTACTTTAGTGCTTGAAATAAGGTACAGAAACCCTAAAGGTATCCCCTTCATGCCTCACCCAGTTACTCAAATAGGAGATAAAATTCAGATGGGTGGAAGAGGCAGGGGCAGTGATGAAACTGAGAAACTACACAGGTAGATTACTGAAGGTGAGCAAAAGAAGCCAAAGGGGAAGGTATTTCCAGCAGTGAAAGGGGACAGAGATGTATGTGATCTGCCAGGTCATCAGGAAATATGGGTGAATCTAGTAGAGGACATCCAGGACTGGGACAGGCCACATGGGCAGGGCTCTAAGAGAAAAACCTGGGTAGATGAGTTGGCTCAGTGAACAATAATCAAGTAGCTAAAAATCAGACTCCTCAACTCTTCCTATACCTTAATCTTTATAGTTGTAAATGCATAAGCTAAACTTTACTGACTGAGCAAAATTCATAAATGCAAGCATTGCAAAGAATAAGAAGGCAGTAGAATGTTTCAGAACACAGACTCTGGAGCCAGTCGGCCTGGGTGTGAGTCCTGGATCCACCACTAACAAGCTCGGTAACCTTAAGCAAGTTATTCAATCTCCCTGTGCCTCATTTTCTTCTTCTGTATAATGGGCTTCATGATAGTACTCATCTCATAAGGTTGTTATGAGAGTCAAGTGAGTTGACACTGTAGAACAATGTCTGGCTATCACAAGTACTCTGCTAGCTACTATCATTATCAAGAACAAAAAAAGAAGACACAACTCTTGGCCCCAAGGATCTCAGTGACTAGTAGGAAGACATACACATAAACAGGTTCTTCTAAGGAGTAATAAATGCTACATAAAAATATGCAGAAACTGTTCAGGGTGCAAGGGATAGTGTCATTATTACTGTTTGACAACCAGCTCATTCAAATACTGTATACTGTCCTTTTATTTACATTCCTGTCATATTCTATATGTAATGTGCATCCAAGAGAATTCTCTCCCTCAAATTCCAATATAACAACATGTGGTAGTTAATATTTCATTGGTATTTAATCTAATTGCCCATATGTAATGGCAATGATTATAGTTATTTTGTCCCTGACATTTATGTTGCCTGAACATTATATGGCTTAAATTGGCCCACAAGCTATAATTGTCTTCAGCTGCTATCTGTCTTCAAATTTCCTGAATTGAGAACAAAATTTCAGCGCCAGGGTACACACTCTTTTACATGCAAACAAATCCACACACACAAGCACATATGTACGCACAAAGGAGATGTCTGGGTGCCACAACTGACTCTACCCCTGCCCAGTCAATCTGTTATTATTTTTCATCATTTCAATTGATTGAGCAGCAATCAACTGGACTGATCAACCTGGTCATTAAGACAGCTGTGATAATCAGATCAACTGGGGGACATTCAGTTATTTTGTTCATCCAGAGATGGTAGGAGTCTTCCATGTCAAAATACTTTGCAACCCCCAGGCAGACATCATTTTTTTTTTAAGTGAGAATTCCTGTTTCAAGCCATTCACATATTTGGTATCTAATTATCAAGTTTACTTAAAGCATCACTTTTTATAATGAGCACACAGGATGTGAGATCAAAACTTGGAAGGTACGTTCTACATCTACAGAGACTCTCCTGTTAAATAATGCAGCTAGAAAGAGGAGCCACTAAGACAAGAAGGCTTTTTGGCTCCTGCATTAAGGGCTGAATTCATGCAGTGCTTAATTTCCCAATTCCTGATTCCAAAGTCTGTGCAGCAGGATTGTCTAGTTAGCTACATCTTCATGTCCTGCAGGGTGGTGGGTGCAGCTGGACAGCAGCAGACTGCTGGTTCAGTTTGATTGTGTGGCCTGGCCTGAGGAGCCTCCTGGGACCACCAGTGTTCTGCAAATTAAAGTCGGCCTGGCCTGAAGGTCAGCAGCCATCCCCCAGCAGTCACTGGCCGTCCCAGCCCACTGCCCTTGAGAAATTGGTGCGCTGCAAAACATATTTGCTCAGAAACAGAGAGAAAGCGATTCTTCACCTAATTACATCCATTTGGCTCTGAACAGATAGATCAGTTTTCTTTGTCGGAGGAACAAAGCAAGATGGGAAGGAATGTTTATATTTATGTGTTTGTTGGATCACTAAAATTTTTATAAAGAAGCTATGTAGTTAAATAATGACGGTCTTATGCTTTGTGAATTGTACACACTACATAAAAGAGGGAAAAGGAGAATGAGAGAAGGCTGGGTAGGGAGCGGGGGGACAGGATGCACCCACCGTAGGACAGAAGTGGCCACAGTGACTCCCCATCTACAAATAGCACCCAACCACAAATGCCTTCTCTCTAGTATCTGCCAAAATAGCAGTCATTCTCTATCATTCAAAGGCCTTTCTGAGTGCCGCAGTACAATCTTTCTCAGCTCTGTGCAATGTCTTTACTTGTTGGCAAAGACAGCGGAGTTTTAGCCAGGCTACTTTGTAAGCTACTTTGCTGACAGAGAAGCCCAGAGTACCATGTTCTGAAAGTACCCATGCAGCAGCTTGAGAACCACAAACACCAGTGTGCCAGCCCACAGAGGCAAGGCCAACTGACCTCAAGTCTATTTGTGCGACTGAAAAGTCAAAAGTTCCCAAAGAAGCTTCTGGGGCCTTTACCACTATCTTCCCTCTCAGCTGGTGTCCAGAATGAGTTCCCTCATTGTTTGTCTATTCCTTCCCCATCTCCATCCTCACTACCCTCACTCCCCCAATTTTGTTCTCTTAGACCATTCATTCACAATAAAATAGATATTTTATCAACATATTGCATTTGGTTATATTTTAAGTGGGATCAACATCAAAGAGATGAAACTCCGGTTGGAATTTCAGGCCTTGATCAGGGAAGAAGTTAGGGCCATGTGAGCCTTTCTGACATTCCTAAACATCCTACCCTGTTGGGAGTCACCACTTTCTCTGTCCTCTGCTGTGCCCCCAGAATCATCCCCTCATGGCTGCCTGCATGCACATCCCTTCCATGCACAGGCATGCAGAGGGCTATCTTAGAAATTACCTTGAGCATAATATTTGGTCCAAAAGCCCTGTGAAAACATGGCCCTAGAGAAATAAGACAGATAAAAGAGCTGGGAGTGAGAGCCAACTTTCACTCCCAGCTCCACCGGATTCATCTTAACATAAGCATGTTCATTATGATATCTTTACCACACAGCATCTTGCAGAAGGCAGTGGAAGTCTGTCTCAGAAAGGCTTTGAAACACCCAGATTAAAGGGATTGTACAGTTTAAGAACAAAGGGATACAAAGCCCTAATGTACAGTTTAAAACATTATTATCATCCTGGTTTCTGGTCTTTAAGAGAGAGCCACAGTTTTTCTAGTTGTTTTATCTTAATTTGCAACCAGTCCTAGCTGAATTGTTCATTTATTTTCAAGATCATGCTGTTAGTTACAAGGTTAAGATTCAAATGGGCAGGGGAGAAGAAAAAGAAGCAAGATAGTGGTAAGAAAAATGGACCCCTTGATCTTTAGTAAGTATTTTGTTTGCAAAGCATGCATGTCATTCCAGCTAATGGTGGAAACAGTATTATGTAGGGAATGGTCTCTTCAAGTCCAGCTCCATAGCACTGCAAAGTTTAGGGTCTGTCCAACTCCCCTACCACTGCTTGTACTGAACAACTTTGGCATCCCCTTCTAGAAACACTGTCTCTGTTTGACTAATCATGTGGAATGCCCTGTTCTTTGTGAGTCCATGGTAAAGTCTGAAAACAGGTTTGTCTTGGAGACTCATGACTCTATACTTAAGAAAAAAAGCAGAATTTGATTCAAACAACAAACCATAGTTATATTCAGCTCAGAAAACTCCATACTAAGAAAAGAAGAAAGAAAGAAAGGAATAAAAGAGACAAACAATGTGAAAGTGTGTTATGTATATCAACACAATATACTTAGTTGAAGCATATTAACCATTGTCCACCACGTGCTTTTGGCTGAATCCATTCCTATCTCAATCTAAAATTTTATTCAATTTTTAAAAGGAAAAGAAATAAAAGAACAAGAGTGGCTTTTTTATTTCTGTCATTAACTGTGGTAAAAGGATGGTTTTTCAGCTCCTGGATAGCTAAGGGCACTTCATAATAGAATCCAGAGCCTTTCACCCCTAAATCACTGATTTGAATCCAACCCAGGTCACTATTGACAGAATGTTATTACCTCTAGGTGCTGTCTGGTGGCCCACGTGGAATGAGTTGATGGTCTCTGTCCTGTTCCATGTGGACAGTTGCCCATGTCACCTCGTTGTCAGTTTCAAACGAGAAGCCAAGGAGTTAATGGATATGGAGCCCAAGCCCCCCTCTCACTGCAAGGTGGTGACCTCCAGGTCGGAGTGGAGGGCACTGAGTGCGACATGTGAAGCTGGGCCCTGATCTCCCTCATCACTTTCCGGGACATCAACCTATCTCATTGTTCCACAGTTGCCTTTGTGAGGGACAAAGAATAAAAAACATGGCTGGTGCTTTAGCCAGAACTTGTTTCCATTTTTCCTGGCATGGGAGGCTCCCAGTGATGAATGGCACTTATACTAACTTTCAGCTCACCATCCTAAGAAGAAAAATAGAAATTTGTAACACCAAAGCAAAGCCATATAAGCATTCATTTTGCAAATCAAATGCTACTGGATTATTATTGCTTTGATGTAATAGATTTTGCTGCAGAATAAATGATCTGAATTCAACCGGAGACATTGGCACAATATTGAGAGTTCTTTTCAAGAGAGCAAAAACACACTTTTAGAAACAGTGGCCATCTATACTCCATACTCTATGACTATATATATTCCTACCTGGATGAAACTTTAGAGATCATGTCACCCAACCCCTCCTCCCTTTTTGTTCAATGAGAAAACTAATTCTCACATAGGAAAAATGTCTTGTTCAAGATCACACAGTGGAAAAATAACACAACTAACACTAATGAGGAAGTTCCTGGACTTGTACCCCAGTGTTCCTTCACAGACTCATTTCATTTCATCTCATTTAGCACGTGTTTATTGAGCACTTCCTGTGAACTGGGTCCAATGGCAGTGGTAGCAGTGGTGACGGAAGTGGGGGAGAGGAATAAGAAGATGAAACAGAAACTCTCCCAGCTCAGTATGTGTTCAACGCTCTGTGTTCAAAAGCCTGGCATTGTGAGATGTCATTAACAAGAATGGAAGTATGAACAAAAGTATACACATAAGGGCTATTTTCTGTTAGGTTTTGCCAAGAACATCCTGAGGCAAAGATTTGAGTGAAAATAATTTATTTGGGAGGTGATGCCAGGAAGCAGTAGTAGAGGAGAGGGGAAGGGAGAGAATGGCATAGAGAGTATGATGGTGAGCAGGCTGCTGCTGGGGGCAACTGGGGCTCCATTCAACTGGGGACTCACATCACTTGATGGTGAGAATATGCCTTGGGGCTGACCCATGAAGAGGTGAGGAAGCTGGGGTATCTGTCCACCAACTCCCATCCGTCACTGACTGAGGGCCGTACAAGCTGGGTGTTCACTCCCCAGCACTTCTGGCCTGCCTGTGTGGCAACCAAGCACACTCCTACTGCCACTGGTGACCTTCAGATAGAGGGCAGAGGTCCTGGCAGCAGGAAACCATCAGCCTTTGTGGAAACTGTGAGTGTGGAAGGGGTGTGAGTGAGGGACCAACAGCTTCTGTGATAAGAATTTATGATCTTGTTAAGAATATAACATTGGTGCACTTGGGTGGTGCAGTTGGTTAAGCATCTGACTCTTGGTTTCAGCTCAGGTCATGACCTCAGGGTCCTAGGATAAAGCCTTGCATCAGGCTTCTCACTCAGCAGGGAATCTTCTTGAGATTCTCTCTCTCCCTCTCTCCCTTTGCCCCCTCCTGCTCGTGCTGTCTATCTCTCTCTCTCTCTCTGTTTCTCTGTCTCTCTCTAAAATAAATATTTTTTAAAAAAGAATATATCTACCATTTAGAAGGCAGTCCATAATACAGAACAAAGATGGCAGGTTCATTAAAGAAATACAAACATGGTAAGTGATTGCTGTGTGTGCTAGATACAAGGGCAGGTACAGAAGAAGGTGCTGCTCCCAATGGCACATGGCCTGGCTCTCACCACCGTCTGCCCCCCTCCTTCGCACTCACAATCAGCAACTCAACATGCTCCACCCTCCACCTTTGCACCTCTGCCACCTCCTCCATAGTGACTCCTCTGCAGAATCTCCTCCTTCTAAAGCTCCTGCCTAGACCTTAACTCCTCCCTTACAGCTCCCACAAAAAAGCCCCTCCATCTTACTGTTTCACCCTAACCCCCAGAAGTGGAGTTTCTCCCTCATGTCCCATTCTCCAAATATCTATTTTCCCATCTCCTCCCCAAAATCATGATGATAAATTGAAATTTGTTTCTGAATAGCAGCAGACAACAGGTGCTCAAGAGATTCAGTGAGTAAATGAATCACTACATTACTAAGTCAAGCTGCCAGAAGTGCTCATAGGAGAGCAGGCCAGACACTGAACTGAGAATTTCATAGCAACTTTCATCCAATTCCTGAAGAAGAAAATTAGACAGACCTCATAGCCCTAAGGAATCAGCTGAGTTCCAATGATGTTTGCTGTTAAAACTAGAGAAAAAACCCTTTGGAATTCTCCTGCCCAAGCACTGTGCAATTCCCAGAACCTTCCCCCAGTTCCAATTTCCCTCAAAGAAACTATCTCAGTAATGTACACAGTTTAGCAAGATTGCTTAAGTGCACAGTTGAACAGACATTGAAATAAGGTTCAGGGAGGGAAATCTGTCTCAGAAGATGTCAGGGAAGAATGAGGAATGGTCTTCCGTTTCCCTCTTGGGCAAACAATGATTTTGGAGGGGAAAGGTCATGTAGAAATGGTTATAAGATTTTTTTTTAATTATCTTTTCTGTTGGAGGGGAAGGGACTACATGATAGTTAAAAAGTGCCTATTTTGGGGGCGCCTGGGTGGCTCAGTTGGTTAAGCGACTGCTTTCGGCTCAGGTCATGATCCCAGGGTCCTGGGATCGAGCCCCACATCCGGCTCCCTGCTCAGTGGGGAATCTGCTTCTCCCTCTCCCTCTGCCTGCCGCTCTGCCTACTTGTGCTCTCTCTCTCTCTGTGTCAAATAAATAAATAAAATCCTAAAAAAAAAAAGTGTCTATTTTGTATGAGGAGATGTGTCAGGTGCTTATACTTTCTCCTTTAATCCTAATAAAATTTTATGAATAATAATAACAATAAATAGCAATGTTTATTGAGGCAGTATTCTGAACACTATAACTAATGACTTTAATATATTATCTTGCTGGGGCACCTGGGTGGCTCATTCAGTTAAGCATCTGCCTTCAGCTCAGGTCATGATCTTAGGGTACAGGGATCAAGTTCCACATCGGGCTCCCTGCTCAGTGAGGAGTCTGTTTCTCCCTTTCCCTCTGACCCTCCCTGCTGCTCATGCTTGCTCTCTCTCCCTCTCTCTCTCAAATGAGTAAATAAAATCTTTAATATTTATATATGTCCATATATATATATTGCTCAATCCTCACAATACCCTATGAGATAAGTACAATTATTATCCTCATTTTACTCATGCATAAACTGAGGCTTTGAAATGTATAATCTGCCCAAGATCATGTAGCTTGCAACCACTGGATCTGGGATCCACGTACTAGTTGTCTGACTGAATCAGCCATTCTGTTTCTGCTATAACACTCTGTCACGGTCTTCCACCCAGGAATCTTCCTTATATGGTGGCTCCAATGTCATGATAGAAGGGAATATATGGTTACCTTCAGGGATGTCAACTTCAAAAAGTTTGGGGCATACATCCCAAAGATCTTGCTCCTATATTAATCCATGGATCTGGCATCCATGAACACCCAAGGCTTTGAGACTGAACACACAAATGGGTCATTTCTGGTCTTCACTATCACTTTGGCCATCCCACTAGGGCCAAGAATCACTAAGAGGAAATAATCTTCTCCACTTCTGCAAAACAGCCTGACGTCTGCAGAATCAGGAATAGCTTTGTACCTAGCTCCCAACACTGGGTCCAAGTCAGCAGGGCCTGGGACATGAGAGCAGTGTGATAAGATCCAACATGCACATCCATCCCAGAAAAGACAGACTCATCTGAGGAATGATGGCTAAGTCTGATTTATGTTGACCCCTGAGGAAGTCCTGAATCTAACTGGTAGAGCCCACAAATGCCAGAAGGTAAGAAAGTAGCAAACAACTTAGGAAAAAATGACCCAGAAGGGCATTGTTGGGTCAAAAATTCAAAAACAAAGCTTACTGGTTCCTTACTCATCGCATGGCCTCAACCATGGTGGTCATCAGCAGTTCACAACCCTTCCCACAACCATCCTCTGGTTTATAATTTCATGGAGACTCCAAGTTATAATCTGGCTGGATTCCCAAGGGCATCAAGAAGTGATTCAGAACCTGTATTTTCTAGAGACACAGAACTGTTAAGAATAAGGGTTTCCAGGGAGGCCATTAAAGCCACCTTAACCCACCAGGTATTGTGCTTCCATTTGGGATGATAAGAACATGCCTTCCACTGACCCCTCCAGCAGAGATGCACTGAACAGATGCAGGAGCAGGGAAGTGGGATGGCACTTAAGCACTGTGGTTAGGAGCCCTGTGGGATACCACCCCGAGGAGATTCCACCCTGGACTGAGGATTCACCAGCAGGTCTATCAGCAGCACCTCTTGCAAGAGCAGACACTAGGAGCAGAGCAGGGTGTGGGAGCAATTGTTCTGGCATGTGGTGAGCAAGGCCCTGGGGGGCCATAGAGAGTTCTGAATCGGGAGGCAAACAAGGGGGGCTGGGTGACTTCAGCTCTCTCTACAAATTGTGGGCAATGACTAGTTTCTCACCCACAGGCTACCATGAGGATTCAATGAGAAAGCAGGCCTGACTGAACGGAGCACTGGGTGTTATACGCAAACAATGAATCATGGAACACTACATCAAAAACTAATGATATATGGTGATTAACATAATAAAAAAAAAGAAAGCAGGACTGAAAATTGCACAGTGTGTGGCATCTGGTGCAAAGCAAGCATGTGTTTGTTAAGGGCCTACTTTCACTGTAAAAGGAAAACTTCATATCATAATCATAATACTTCAGATATGCACAGTATTTCTCATTTCACAAAGCAGTTTTGAATATCTGAACTCCAAACCTTACAACAGTCTTACAGATGGTCATTAATAGTGTTCCCATTTTGCAAGTGAGGAAAGACAGGATTAAGACAGCTCAATGACTTGCCCACGGTCACGCACAAAGAAAGTGGTGAAATGAGGCCTCGGGCCGCGGGACTGCCAACTCTGCTCTGCAGGAGAGCCAGTCATGACTTCTTGGCTCACTACTCACTACTCTCTGACTAGAAACAGAGACATGTAGACCTCTCAGCATCGAGCCAGGATAGGATGGACAGTCACCATCCTCCTGAGTTCCACAAATTTGTCTTCTGGAAAAAGCAGATATAAGAAAGAGCCATAACGAAGTAGAAAAAAGACGTCTGCTAGAACCTGGTCTCTGACTTCTATTTTTCGTCTCACCCAATTCCCTGCATAGAGAATGACTCTGACACTTCCTCACCGGCCTCCTATTGGCTCCCAGGGACAACCCAGCTCACTCTCTGAGCACTCACGCCTCTCTTTCTATTTCCCAGCAAGCTAAGGCTTCAGAAAAGGGGCCACCTGCTAGTCTACCCAAACACACACACTTTCTGGAAGTCAGCAAAGCCTGCCAAATTTCTCCAAGAGCAAACTCCTATCTTTACTTCTTCTAGTGTTTTCCTGGTCATGTCACAGGGCAGACATGGTTAGGGAGGGGTTGGGGATGAACTGGGTCTCCAGTCGTCATTCCAGTCACATCACACAGCACAGCCACCACTTCAAGTTGTGCACACATTTTAAAGTCAAGGCTCTTTTTTATCTGTTTGACCTTTCTTTTCCCATCAGCCTCTGACCATTACCATGCCTAGCCACACATTTACAGGGGAGGGAAGCAGGAACCTCTTTTGTCTGTTTGCTTTATCAAACTGGAGTCACAAAAAGTCCACTCAGAACAAAGATGTTCTCTGTACCCTTCACCTGGCATGTAGCCCTGGCAAGAAAAAGTGTGTTTAATGGTAAGATAGGAAGCTGAAAGATAGAGCTGAAAGGTATAACCCCCACGTGAATGCCATACCACCTCCCTTTCCAGCCCCTTCCACAGCTGCCCTGTAATGACTGACAACATATACAAAGGGGAAAAGATTATTTCTGGAGCTAAACATTAAAACAAAGGCAGCCCAGAGCTAGTTAATTCTCCGAATGAGACAAACATAAATGGTGCATGGATGTGCAATAAGGTGTAAAAGAGGAAGTGAGATGCATTAGAACCAAGAGTGCATAATGTATTATCAACAGCTCTGTGGCTTTGATGGGCGAAGGCTTTTATACAGACGCCGCTGTATTGATAGGTATTTCACCCAGCAGTAAAAAACCGTTCTTGACATTCATCTATAGGGAAAAATATCCATGTACTCTTGGCTATAGGACCAATTAGTCTGTGAAAGCAGCAGGGAGGGGGGACAGAATATAAATGCAGGATGCATCCGCACTTGATTACTCTAATGAAATGTCCATTGATTCCTATAGATTAATGTGAGAAGAACAGCAGCTGCAGAGTAGCTAACACCTCTAGGTCAGCAGCTGTGTTAGGGGGTGGGAGGTGCACGTGTGTGTATGCACACCCCCCACGAGTCTTGTGCTGTAAGAGGACAGTGTGCGTCCCTGCATGTTAGTGTGTGTGTATGTCTGTTTCTGTGTCTGTGTGTGTCAGGGTAAGACTGATCGTGCTGGACAGGATCAAGGAAAGGAAGGGCTGGCTCCTTTAAAGATCAAGGAGTGGCTGTGTGCCGCTGTGGACAATAGGAATCCAGCTCAGCCACTTGCAGAGACCCAGGCTGAGCGCTCCATTTCCCTTTCCTCTCCTCTCCCCACCTACATTTGACTTTGCTGTGGGGGGAACAGAGAGCTCACAGGTCACCTAGTTTGGTTCAATTAATTTCATATAGCCTTTAACCACCCAGAGCGAATGTGGAGTTCACAGATGGCTCTCTGTCCACTCACTGGTGCCCACCCTCCCCCGCTCCCACCCCAAAGCTGACGTTGGCTTGTCCAAGCCAGTATTATGCCTTGGGTAAATGTGCCAAACTAAGTGATATACTCCCAAGCTTAAAGAACCCACTTCATCTCATGTAATTACTGGGGAACTGTTCTGTCCCTCTTGGACCTGGCATCAGCTTAAATTTCTAATTGCCAAATAAACAACTCTCCCATGACTACAAGGGCCTCCTTTAAAAAATGCTATCTACCCAGCCCTTCAACAGAAGGTTTTGCATCTGCAGGTTTTTACCCTAAAACTTCTCCTGGCAGTATGAGTACACAAAAATCATTTACATAAAAATTTCAATTAGCTGGTATATTTTGCTCCATCTGGTTCCCAACAATTCCTGCTTACAGAAAAGGAAGTGGCAGAAAAGTCTGAAACCAGGAAAGCATGCAGGCATCCAGCAGCTGCAGAGGTGCTCTGAGAGAGAGCAAGTCTCCTGCATCTGCCCCAGAAAGGAGAACTCAGAGGTTCATGGGGACATCCACAGAGATGTCTGCAGAAGAATGAAGATAGGAAAGCTAGTAAGAAGCAGCCAGTCCCGGCAATCTTTTCACACCCAGAGAGGAACATCTGCTTCAGCAAGAGAATTCAGCAGCCAACAAACATGAACCCACCTAAGCCCAGTAAGATGCGAAACAGCAGCATCGGTATTCAAAACCATTTCCTTCTTACTTCCTCAGAGGACCCTGATGGCTAATCAGAACATGCTGATCACTCTTAGTTCTTTGTCTCTGAAGTCCTGTTCATTAAAAACCAGCAGGAAAGGGACCCTTCCTGCAGAGTCAAGAAAATGGATGACTAGGACAGAACGCATTAGTAATGCTGCTAGTGAGTATTTAGCATGGAGAGAGAACTCTGCACAGTTTACCATAAAATACACACATTCAAGCATCCGTGAATTGGCTCAGTTCACCATTAAATTGGTTCTAGATATGGTTAGAGACAGAACCCTAAACTGGAATTTTATGGTAATATATATCTACTGATACTGATACATATCAGTAGTTGCCAAAAATTCTGTGTGCACCAAATATCTGGTTGATAGGTAGATGCCAATTTTAAATGTAAACAGGCCATATTCTCCTGACCGCTGGCCAGCCAAGACAAGACTTTCCAGTTTTCCAAGTCTCCTTCACCTGGTGGCACAATATACATCTGTGTTTTAAGGAGTATAGGCCCAGCGCTTTTTTTATTGAGAAGCTGCAGAACTCTAACCGGTGGTTCAATAAATTGTATTACATCCCCCTCGCACCGAATGCCCTACACGCTTTGGCTTTCCATGTGTAATTGCAAGCTGTTATTAGCCCTGAGCTGTGTCCGTTACTGGCCACACTCTTGCTGAGCGGTCAATTTTTTCCCCTGCCATTTCCTTTGCTCACACCATGCTGACCACGTTGGCCAGAGGCGGCCCGAGGTTTATAGTGCAGCATTGATTTTTCTTTTCTCTCAATACTGACAGAATCATAGATCCAAGGCAAATAAAGAAATGCATTCTGGGGTGATGAAATGTCTTTCATTCAGGCTGGATTGAATCAAAGCCCATCACAGAAATGTAGGGCTCTGAAATGCATGGGAAGCTCATGCCTCAAATTGTGGAAAAATAAATTTTATGTTTTCTCCACTTTCCTTCAGATTTGTAAATCACTGAGGACTTGGACAGTCCAGCCTGTGACCAGCTTGGGCAATGGGGCCATTGTAAACCAAGAACGGCTGTTACCACCCCTTCATTAATTGGGGCATTACTTGTAATTCTGCTTGAAGGATAGTCATTTATTAGCTTAAGTAACACCCAGAGTCTTCCAAAGAACTGTCTTACTGTAAAAATATTGACTGAGGCTCAGCCTTTGCTAAGAAATGCAAGGTAGCAATTCACACAGACTTGTGAAAATCAAGCACCAAAGGGCAGCCGCGACTGACTGCAATAAACTGAGGAAATCTTCACTCAAACAAATAACTCTAGTTGACATCCAGTGAAGTGTAAATATGACCTTCACTAATTAATTTGGTGATATTCATACCTTGTTTATAGACATTAATCCAAGTTTGATCTTCGGCACACACAAGAGTACGTGTTCACAGAAACAGTAGGATATTCAATGGAAAAACTCTTGGAGTGGGTAGTCAAGAGATCTGGACTTTCATTCTCACTCTTCCATCAGCAACAAATCATTAGCACTGAACACAGTACTACACCGTTCTTGGTCTTGCTTCCTTATCTGCAAAATGGAGGTGCTAATATCTACCACGGGTGGTTCTGATGGTTCAGTGGGCTAATGTATATGAAGTGTCTGGCACAGAGCCTGGCACATGTCAGTCCTTTGTGTAACATGAGTGCTTGGTACCCAGGTATGGTGCGCTCCAGGTATGTGGAGGCACCCAGGTAGGCACTAAGGCACAGCAATAATTAAACAGCTGGTTCCTGCCTTCAAGGAGACGATAGCCTGGTGCATATCGTCCAAATGCTCAGATGACTGCAATTATTATGATCATTATTATTAGTTGTAGCAGTTTGTTTTAGAAATGGAAGGGTTGGGCTGCATTAATAGGTCCTTTCTAGCTCTCAGAATCTAATCCATGATTAATAATAACTATCTGTATATGTTTGCATGCGTATCTGACTATATGTGTAATATTATGCAGTAGAGGTTTGCACTTAAGCAGACGTTTCTGCCAAAGGGCTCATTTTCTATGTTCAAGTTTGGGATCATTCAAAATTCATCTGTCTATTTATTTGTTTTCAATTTGGCCAAATTCAAAAAAAACTGAAATATTGTATCATTTTAAATGTAAAATTAAGCCCCCTGGAATGAACAAAAAATAACTCAACATTATTCTTTATCTGACATATCAAATCTAGGTCCTCAAAACCTAAAAATATTACAAATACAGCCCGTAAGTTTGACATATGTACATGGAGAGACCAAGTAGTACAAGGACATCTCTTGATTTCTGGCCATCTTATAGAAAACACACCTCTCTACCTCCATGACATTTAAGTTTCTGGGAAGGAGAAACCTTCTGTTATTTTTCATCCAACCCAGGTATTTGGCACATAACAAGTTCCTAATGAATGTCAGTCAACCAATTTGTACCCCAAGCAGTCAGAAAGACAGTTCTGCCCCAAGTCCTTCCATAAGAAAACTGGAAAGGCAGGGGCACCTGGGTGGCTCAGTTGGTTAAGAGTCTGACTCTTGATTTCAGCTCAGAACATGATCTCAGGATTATGAGACTGAGCTGCATCCAGCTCCTCACTCAGCAGGGAGTCTGCTTAAGATATTCTCTCTCCCTCTCCCTCTCCTTCTGCCCCCCACAAAAAAAAGAAAAAGAAAACTGCAAAGGCATCTGTTTTCCTTTGTGAATGACCATAGCTAAGAGCTTGGAAGTCATGGCTCATTTTGGTTTACAGTGCTCAAGGGTATCTATAATTTGAAATTCAAAGGCTCTTACCTGAACCCCGGAAAAATCTCTATAGCTCCCTGAACTTTGGAAGACATGAATGCAGAAACCCATGAGACAGAAGTAACTCCACAAGTCAGAAATGCCTGGTATCTTCTCTCTTACCAACTGGGAGTGGAAAAGGAAGTAAGGCTTTTCATCTTTGTTTCTCACCGATCCTCTGTCTCAAACTGTCCTCTAGGAAGGATTCTTCTTCATTTTGTTTGTTTGTTTTTTTTTTAATCTCAAGAGAATTTTTCTTTCAATGTTTATTGACACTTCAGTGGGTTTTGAATGGCCCTTACCATTTTTCTGCATTTGGGCAGTGACAAGTTACCCTTCTGAATATCTGTTTGACTTTTAGCATATGACATAATTCCAATGGCTGAGCCAGAATTAAAAGCTTAAATGGCAATACTTATAAAATGCTAATATATATAAAATGCACTCCTGCTGTTTTTCAGGAAAGGGTCTAATCAATTTGTAAAAGCCATTACTCACACAAGGAACATATGTCAATTTAGATTGTTCTTAATTCCAGAGTCTACTATTCTTAGGTAATTTATGTAAAATGGGTATTATAATTACTTGCGGCATGAAAAAATACTCTGTTCAGTTCTATCTTTGGCCCTGAAGAATGTGCACTCAACAAGCATTTTTCTAAGCATCCACAATATATCAGGGCTAGGGTCTCTGCCTTCCCGGAGACCTCAGAAACAAATAGCAAGCAAATGGTCAAGATTCAGCCAACAGAGGCCATGATAGAGGATGTGCCTGGTGCTAGAGGATGGGGTTAGAGGATGGTTTGCACTTGAGGTAAGAGGCATGGGCCAGAAAATGCTTCCCAGGCATTTCTGGGTGGAACTTTGAAGGAAGTATAAGACTAAGGGAAAGGAAGCTGAAGCCAAGAAGGCAGCATGTGCAAAGGGCCCTGGGAGTCAAGGAAATTTGCTCCCAAATTTCCAAAGGGGCATTCTCTTGTGTCCACTCTCTAGATTGTCCTAGCTATTCAGAGGAACATCCGAAAACGTTACAGTGCTGGGAAGGGGAAACTTCCAGGCCCAGGAAGAAGGTGGATGAGATAAAAGGCCATCTACCTTGTGTTTTCTCCCCAGCTCAAAGCAGCTGAAGCTGTGAGTGGTTTCCTCCAATGCTTTGCACACACCCACGTGCCGGAATCTCAGGCTTCTAAACCCCTATAAGTTTTCCACACAGATTCACCCTCCTTCAGCAGGCTCTTGAGATTTTGACCATGGCCTAATGAGGTATCTAGAAAGACAAGGTGCTTCAGTGACTGCTCAGGGTGACCTAGTCTCAAGACTGGTATAGCAGAGCTCACTCTCTGCCTCAGTGGGTGGAGGTGAGAATGGAATGGGAGATGAGACAAAGCGAGACAAAGTCAGCTTTGGTGAGGAGTGAAAGGCAGAGCTAGAGTCAGCCTGAGGCCAGGAGGACAAAGAAAATTCACCGTGAAAACTCACCCAGTCCACTCCCAGGAGGTGGTCTGACAGTGCACGTTTATCATTCACCTTAATTCAAATCAATTCTGATTTGCAGGAACATCAGCTGTTTGAAGAGATAGGTGACTTCGCCAATACATTCTTGCTTATCTTTCTCACTGACTAAATTAGTAAATTTAACAACAACAAAAAAAACTTTAGGGATTTGGTAAGGAAAAATGTTTCATGAAATCATGTAGATAAAAAAGGTTTGATTGAAATGCTCATTGTGTGTGTGTATGTGTGCATGGCCACACAGATACAGCATTTTCTGACTTTATAGAAAACTTCAAGTTATTTAAAGAATGAATCATGCCAGGCACATTACCTGCTAAAATGTGATACATTAAAAGTGAATAAAGGATTATTGTTAATATTACTACAAATATTTCAGAGCAAGATAGATATAAATTTTTAATTGTACAGTATTATTCTTGTCCCAGTGACTTTTAGAAACCTTTAGAGATAAGAACTGCCCAGATGCTACCCAGCATCTAGAAGGGCAAACACACCCAAGTTTGGGTGGATTTTATATGAAACTTTATATGAATCTCCCTAAGATCTAAAGAATCATTTAAGAAAAGAGCATCTGATGCTTTCCTCTGGAATTGAGAATTCCATATACATGCAACACCAAGCCTTGAGGGGCAGACCAGTGCAGAAATAATGCATTCACTGCTATATCTCCAACATCTAGAACAGTGCCTGGAACCAGATCTGCTCAATAAATATCTGTTGAAGGAATGAGTAAGCCAATCAGTGAGTGAATGAATGAAAGCCTTGTTTCTGATAAACTCATGCATCACCAACATAGCACACTGGACAGTGCCTTCCAGACCCATGTGATGTTTCCTATGCCTAGAACACTCTTTTCCCAAATTTCCACCTGGCTGACTCCTCATCACTGAGGTTTCTTCCACTTGTCATCTCCTCAGAGTGGTCCTCCCTGACCACAACATTAGGGAGGAAAAAAATACCATGCCACTAGCAGTCACCAGCTATCTCCTTCTCCTATATTATCTTCTTTGGAGTAATTATTACTCTCATGAAATACATTATTATAATCAAAAAAATGAAATCTTGCCATTTGCAATGACGTGGATGGAACTAGAGGGTATTATGTTAAACAAAATAAGTCAATTAGAGAAAGACAATTATCATATGATCTCACTGCTTTGTGGAATTTAAGAAACAAAACAGAGGATCATAGGGGAAAAGAGGAAAAAACAAAACAAGATGAAACCAGAGAGCAAGACAAACAATAAGAGACTCTTAATCATAGGAAACAAACGGAGGGTTGCTGGAGGGGAGGAGCGGTGGAGGGTTGGGGTAACTGGGTGATGGACATTAAGGAGGGCACATGATAATAATGAGCACTGGGTATTATATAAGGCTGTGAATCACAGACCTGGACCTCTGAAACCAATAATACATTATGTGTTAATTTAAAAAATATATTATTATAATGTATTGATTTTCTATGGCTGCTGTAACAAATTATCACAGTCTCAAGTGGCTGAAAACAACACAAATTTATTATCTTAAAGTTCTGTAGTTCAGAAGTCCAACACGGGCCTGACTGGCTAAAATCAAGACATTAGCAGGGCTGCATTCCTTTCTGGAGACTCTAGGGGGGAAATCCATTTCCTCACCTTTCCCAGCTTCTATAACCCACTCACACTCCTTGAAACAGGGCCCCTTCCTCCAACTTCAAAGCCAGCAACATTGCATCTCTTTGACCATTCTTTCATAGTCCCATCTCCTAACCACAGCCAGGAAACACTTTCCATTTTTAAGAACTGCTGTGATTAGATTGGGCCCACCCAAACAAATAATATGATAATCTCTCCATCTCAAGGTCCTTAACTTAATCACATTTGTAAATCTTCTTCTATATAAGGCAACATATTTACAGGTTCCTACAATTGAGATGTAGACAGCTTTGGGGAGCTATTATTCTGCCTACTACATACGGCAGTCGTTTATTTTTTGTTTATTATCTGATTCCCACAGGCTCTAAACTCCATGGCAGCCAGGACTTTGTCTCATTTGCTACTGTATCTGTAGCACCTAGAACAATGCCCCACACATGTTGAGCACTTAGTATATATGTGTGGAATGAATGAGTAAATGAATATCCCCCTGTGTATGGAATAAATTGTTTGGTCTGGTCTTTGGCTGCCCCACAATCTTCATCCCACTATAAAGTATTTATGATCCACCTAAGTCATCCTCTACATACTTGCAATAATGCATAATTACTCAGAATTCTCCAAGAACTGAAACAGGGCAAGAGAATTTTTATTAATGTTTGGGTGTCTCACATCCATTAATTTACTCTCATAAAAAAGCAATTGTAGAATTTATTGGAATTAAGTTTTACCAGTATCCCCCTTCCTTTAGCAATTTCTTCCTACATAGAATAAGACCAGTTTAAGCAAGATCATGCATTCATTGTGAAAGATAGAAAGACTTACATTAATCACCCTTTCTTTCCAATCGAGTACTTTATGCAATTTGTCCAAAAAGAGATAGATTACTAAATTGCATTGCTTCCAGTTCACCAAGAGCAATGTGGTATCGTTTAAAGGATATCAGTGTCAAAAAGACCTTGATTTGAGTCCTGGCTCCACTATTTTCTAATTCTGTACTTCTGGACAATCCCCTTACTCAACAGCCTCAACTTTCTAATCCACAAAAATGGGGCAAACCTCTCAGAGTGCTGTCATCAGGGACTAGATGAGAAGATCTATCTGAAACACATATGTGGCACACACACAAGGCCCTCAATAAGTACCAGTTCCTTTTCTCTCCTCCTCACTGATCTCATATCCCAAAAGATAAGTGGATGGAAGAAAGGAAACTGTGAGAACAAGCAGAAAAGGGAACAAAAACAGTTGGGCAGAACCAAGGAATAAGAGCCTGTTGGCAGCAGAGGTTGCTGTTTCAGATGGAAAGGGGGAAAAAAAATCACCTGTATACAAATACCCGAGGAAAACATGTGGGGTTTTTCTCACTGTAGTAATGAGGAGGATAACTTCAGCCTGGCATTCAAGTCTTCCATAAGCTAACCTTCCCTAATTCCAACAACAATGATGCACTTACGTTCTCTCTGCAAAGAGAATTCAGAACAATAGTCCATTAGAACAAATGAAGCACTGAAGTGATTCAATGTTTGTTGAAAGATTAATTGTGTAACACTGCACATGGATTGTTATCCCAGTTTGTTCAACTAAAAAGTAAATGTTTGGCAATAGTTGAAGCATCTGCCCTCCAAGTAAATTAAACAGTCTTAATTCATTTTTAAGAGAAAAGAAAATAAGATGAACTATTATTTTGGTGTGACTCCTTCCCTATCATTTGTGACTTGTGATTTGGAATGTCCTATTACTCTTCCCTATCCCAGTCTTATCCTTCAAGGCCCAGCTCAAATTCTTCTGCTAAGCCTTTCTTGACTACCCCCAGCCCTAAATGATCTTTTCACTCCCCAGTTCTTTAGCATTTACTATCTCTAATGCTGATTTCCAAACCTGGCTGATCATCAAAATCCCCTGGATTTTGGATAGGCTAGATTATGCCACAATAACAAACACTCCAACATCTTAATGGTTTAACACAACAAAGGTTTAGTTATTGCTAATACAAAGCCCCCTGCAGGTCTAGATAGCTTTCCAGTGCTATTTGTTCCAAGCAGGAACTCAGAGATCCCACTCCGGCTAAGGAAAACCCCATCATTCTGTACCTGAACTATCTGGAACAACTGGCCTCCTTGATTGCCCAGCAATGGAAGGGAATACTGGAGGTTCTAACACTGGCAATTAAATGCTTTAACCCAGAAGTTATATATATAACTTCCACTCTCAACCCACTGGCTAGAATTAGTTATAAAGTACAACCAACCAGAAGGGGCTAGGGAAGTATAATCATACCAAATGGCAAGAAGGAGGAAAAAACAGAGTATGGATGAGCCTCTTCCACACCTAAAACCCTCTTTAAAAATATAGTCACAGGAATACATCACATCCAAATCAAATCCAAAACTGGGAGTAGGTCACAAAATTCTCACTTTGAGACCCCACTTTGAGAATCCTTTACTCATATCACTTATTCTGACGTGCCATTTATTTGTCAGTATTTTATCTTTTCATGTTCAAATATGCAAGGTCCTTGAAGACAAGAACTACATCTTTATTCAATTCAGGAAATGCTTATTAGTCATGGTGACAGAAACTGAACGTGTGTCTGACATTTTAAAAACATGGGTATTTGTCACCTTTCTGCCACTGGGTAAGTCAATGGTAAATTTTTTTTTTATTTTTAATTGAGATATAATTCACATACTATACAATTCACTTTTAAAGCGTTCAACAGTTTTCAGGATATTCTCAAGGTTATTCATCGATCCACGATCCATGGAATGTACAACCATCACCACTACCTCATTCCAGAACATTTTTACCACCCCAAAAAGAAACTCCGTATCTGTTAGCAGTCATTCCCAACTCACCAACCTCATCCCAGCCCCTGGAAATCACTAATCTATCTACTTTTTGTTTCTATATATTTGCCTATTCATATTTCATATAAATGGAATCATGCAATGTGTGGCCTTTTGTGTCTCTATTCTTTCACTCAGAATGATGTTTTCTAAGCTCATCCATGTTGAAGCATATATCAGTAATTCATTCCTTTTTATTGCTAAATATCACTCCACTATATGGAATACCACATTTTGTTTATCTACTCACTCATTAATGGTCATTTGGGTTGCTTTCCCACTTTTAGGCTATTATGTATAAAACTGCTATGAACACGCATGTACCAGTTTTTGTGTGAACATACATTTTCAATTCTCCTGTGTATATTCCTACAACTAGAATTGCTGAGTCATATGACAATTCTATGTTTCACAGAACTTTAAGTTTATTTATCTATAAAACATGATGAGTAGTCTCCTGCCCTGTGAATTCCAGAAGGATGTTACAAGGATCAAATATAAGAGTGTTTGGTAACGACTAAAATACCAGTAAGTTCTAGACATTATCATCATATTTCAAAAGCACTAGGCACAACATCTTATTCATAGTAGATTAGATGCTCCTTAAAAATGTGTGTGATGGTTGATTTGTGTAATTAGCAAACAAGGAGAAAAAAACAAGTCATTAAGTAGTATATTAAATGCTGAGTATTGTACCAAACTAGTAGAAGCAAGTTACCCAGTGAATACCATGAGTCTGCACTTAATGTGTTTTCCTGAAGCAGAACAATATATGTGTTCTTGAAATAAAATAAAATTGACCTGATGTCTTTAAAGGGTTTCCATACTAGCAATCTATTTCTTTAGACAGGCTGTGGTGTGACCTGCTTGTGCATGCAACAGTGGTGTCCACCAGGGACATGCGATATTTGGGGAAGCTGCTCCACCTCAGCTCCCTTGAAGAAGAGTTCTGCCAAGTCTCATTGTTTTTCAGGAGTTAAATGTGGAGTCACACCCCTCCCCAACCACTCTAAAGAGAAAGCAGAATTTTTTCAATAAACTGCAAATTGGCATCCATTCATAGGAGACATGTCACTACCATTTTGGCAGTGTGTGCATTCAGGTGTTGTGTCTGAATTGAGACTTTTAGGCACTAATAATAATTAACTACTTTCTTAGCAATGAAAAAAGTCTTAAATGCCTATTTACTTAATGGTCCTCTAGGGTGTCTTTGTTTTGAATGGGATAAAAAAAAAAATCTTAGCTGCAAAATAAGCAGGTGATTCTAATCAATAAAGCCAGAGGACTATATTGATTACAAGAACTCCATTCTTTAGTCATTAACCCTGTGAATTCTCTACCCAAGCCGGGTAGGACTACTTCTACCCAACAGAACATAGAAAGGCTCATTGAGAAACTAGAATCTCATTTCACTTTCATGTCTTCCTCCTAGCCTACAAGGCCCATTTAGGGAGTCCATTCCACAGGCTGCACATGTGGGAAGATGACTCTTGTGACCCTCTGTCAGGAGGAGGTGTGCTTGGAGGTATTGGGGGCTTTTTTTCTCCTTGGTAGTAATGGATGTGATGACAAAGCATTAAGCCTAGCCTGGAAATTTCTTCTGTGGGGAGGGAAATTTCCTCTCCTCTTGGTGATTGCCAAAATTTCTGCATTTCAAAGAAAGTGTAGGGATAAGATACAGCATTGATTTTATTAGTGAGAAATAGCAGTTAATGTGATCCATGGAATGTACAACAGGCTAAATCAGGCTGGATCTGCCAATCTGGCTTGAGTTGCAAAGTTTAGGTTCATTGGTATATGTTATAATTGAACTGAGTATAGCTGCCAATCGTTGGCTTTTCTCTGAAGTCCCACAGCACCTCGTAACAAGGAGTGACACACTGTATATATACCCCAGCCAGAACCAGGGGCTGTAGGTTCAAGTCCTTGCCCTCCCACAAAACCAGCTGAGTTATTTTAAACTTCAGGACTTGTTTCTTCACCTAATGATGAATTTGGACCAAATCTGTCCATTTCAAGTTTTAATGGGAATATTAATCACCTGGAGATGTGATTAAAATACAGATTCTAATTCAGTGTTGTTGTTGTTTTTTTAAGATTTTATTTATTTATTTGACAGAGAAAGATACAGAGAGAGAGGGAACACAAGCAGGGGGAGTGGGAGAGGGAAAAGCAGGCTTCCCACGGAGCAGGGAGCCTGATGCGGGGCTCGATGTGGGGCTCGATGCGGGGCTCGATGCGGGGCTCGATGCGGGGCTCAATGCGGGGCTCGATGCGGGGCTCAATGCGGGGCTCGATCCTAGGACCCTGGGATCATGACCTGAGCTGAAGGCAGACGCTTAACAACTGAGCCACCCAGGCACCCCTGATTCAGTGGTTCTAAAGTAGTGCTCAAGATTCTACCAGGTGAAGCTGAAGCTTCATGGACACACTTTGAGAAGCAGAGACTCTGTGACATCTGAAGTTACCATGCTCTAACACTATGGCTCTATGAGCTGTGTGTTTCTAATGGAATCAATACATTTCTACTTTGTGCGATGGTTATTTATGTAAATCCCTAATTAAACTTCAAGCTCTGTGATGGTTAAATAATTGTTTCTTAAATTCTGTGTTTTTCCTGTATCCCCAAAGCTACACAATATTGGGCATACAATAGGTGTCCAATAAACATTTGCTAATGAATGAACGAATAAGGAAATTTGATGTTTGTTCATTCTTTCTAAGAACATTCTATTTGGAATCAGGGACCTGGGAGGATGGTTGGAGACAATCCACCATAACACTCTCATTTTATCCAGAAATCAAAGACTCACTCAGGATCCCATAGCTAGTTTATGATATGGTTACAAGTAATACCCAACCTCCTTCCTGCAAAATCTATACTCATACAGAACAGCATCTTCCATATACCTCCTTATCCTCAGTCATATTTCACTAAGAGTTAATCCAGAAATTATGAAAACATCTAACTCTGGTTGAACTATTATATGTACACCTATCTTGCTTCTACCCAAAAGAAGGTAACAGAGAGGTTTAAGGAAGAAGTTGAGATCAGGAAATTAATTTGGCAGGAAGCTATTTATGGTCTCAGTTCCCTCCTGTTTTAAAAGACAGAGTGTTTGAGGGAAGAGCCTAGAGAATATTAGGCTGACAGATTTGGAGTATAATAAATTAGCTTCTGGATATGACCAAATTACCAAACTGGTACCATGTAGCCTCAGCAAACTGACAATCATCCTTCCATCCCTTGTTTACTCCCTTTCTTCTCATGTACATGAACATGGGACTCATTTACTTTTTGGTAAAGGAAACATGCAAAATTCCCATGCTACCGTGTACAAAAGTTACTGCTGTGAAAATTACAATAAATATTACTCACTGAACAAAATTTACAGAAGTATAGGGTGTATGAAACAGAGCTTATGTTAAGAGTAGAGCCATATGTAAGGGCAGATCTTAATAGCTTGTTCTACCCACAGAGAGAGGGCAGTCCTGGCAGAGTTTTATCATGGGAATATCATGCTTAAATCTGAGCTCTCAGGAGTGAACTCCAGCAGAATAGATAGAGGGAGACAAGGCAGAAGGCTGCAAGCTTAAGCAGGAGGATGCTGCAGAAATTCTACTGAGAGGTGCGCCTGGGTGGCTCAGTCAGTTAAGCACTGCCTTCGTCTCAGGTCATGATCCCAGAGTCCTGGGATCAAGTCCCACATCAAGCTCCCTGCTCAGCAAGGAGCCTGCTTCTCCCTCTCCCTCTGCTGCTCCCCCTGCTTGTGTTCTCTCTCTCTCTCTGTCAAATAAATAAAATCTTCTTAAAAATTGTTTAAAAAATTTCTTTAAAAAGAAAGAAAGAAATTCTACTGAGACATATGAGAACCTGAGCGCAGACATTGCTAGCTTGGATCGAAAGACAGGAATTTTACAAAAGATTTGAGATTATCCCCTAGGAAAACATGGCAACATGTTATGGGGAGGTGAGAGATGGTTAGAAAAATCCAGACCAGAAATAGAATACAAATGAGAGTAGGAAGCAAGATCAAGGATGGGGAGTGGATACCAACATGCAAGCCATAAGGAATCTAGATAGTTGTTACAGGTTGAATCCCGAATTTGGCTTTGAGCGTCCTGGAAACCAAAGAGAAAATAGAGACATGACTCGTCCTTATGGTCCAAATAAACCAAAAACATAAAATACCTTAAAAACAGCTCTTTAAAAGAAACAGAGCCCTTCTAATCACTCAGCAAGAAGAAAAACAAATTTTACATGAGATTTCATATAGAAGGAACCACAGGATATAGTCACAATGTTCTCAGGAATATCTTTAGTGTAAATGTAGAAGTGATTCAATCAGGGCATTTCTATAGAGGGCCTCAATGAAATACATACATAATAAGCATAGAGAGACATCATCAAGGCAATGGTACATCAACAGTTAAGAAGGAAAAGAATAATCCAATTGACTCACCCCCAAGCTCTTAACTAAGTGGCTGCCATTTCTTGATTATAGCTTCCACTCAAAATCCTGACAATGACTCTGAGTGATTTTTTGTTGTTTTGGTTGTTGTCATTCTCTAGCCACTTGACAATGGGCCGTTACAACAGCCCCAATTGCTATAACCCATTTTGCCCTCATAATCAGTCCATTTCTAGGAGGTAGTAGGCATTTACCTATCTTAGCTTTAAATAGGGATTGGCCTGGTTTAAGGCAACATAGGAGCAATTATCAGGTCTGTTTCAAAGCATCTGTGATCTCTTTTGTATTTAGAAATGTAGATACGATGCCCAGGTCCCTTTATGTCATGGCTGCCTTGGCTTTGTGTTCTCTAGAGTCTTCTAAAAGTTATCTTTTAAATCCCCAGTGAGGACATCAATCTATCACAGACCCTTGTAATCATTTTCTATTTTTTAAAAAAATTTATTTGTTTGAGAGAGGGAGAGAGAGAACACAAGAGTCGGGTGAGGGGCAGAGGGAGAAGCAGACTTCCCACTGACCAGGGAGCCCGATGCAGGGCTCTATGCAGGCCTCGATGCAGCACTCTATCCCAGGACCCCAGGATCATGGCCCAAGCTGAAGGCAGACACTTAACCCACTGAGCCACCAGGCACCCCAGTTGTTTTCTATTTAACTGAAGGAAGAGACAGAGGAGGAAAAGGAGGGGAAGGAAGGAGAGGAAAAATAAAAAGAGGGAAAGAGAAAAAAGGAGGAACAAAGAGGAGGGGGAGGAAGAAGATGGACCAGAAGGAGAGAAATGTTCCCAAAGTCTTTCAAAGGCAACGTCCCCTAGGAAAATCAGGGAACATTTAAGGCAAGGGTAAGGATGGGCTATTTTCACCAAGGAAAGATGTTTTGCCAAGCTTCCCTGAGAAGGAGAGAATGGACATCCTTTAGATAGAATCAGCCATAAATGTAACACTACTGATTTCTCTGTGATTTGACAGTTTCAGCTTACAGATGTGGTTACCCACATGCCCATTTTATCCCTCAACCTGACTCATCTGTCTGCCACCACACAACTTGATGTGAAAATACTGCTGGGCCCAATGCTAGCAGTCCATCTGTGAATCGCCATTTGATAATTGTAAACATTATCAAAGAGCAAACCAATTCACAAAGCTGGTCTCTCAGACCTCCCAATCAACCTCACCCACCACCCCAAATGAGTTCATGTGAAAACTTCTTTTTCATTCCTGTATGCCCCCAAGAATGCCTTCTTTCCCTAATACTTAAATGGCTCCCTATGGAGTAAGTAGAGTTTCTTTATCCAGGTAGTAACAGGTATTAAATGAGAAAAGATTATCTCTGATGGAACTACAAGAATGTGAGCTCAGTGAGGACAAAGTTTTTGTATGTTTTGCTATCTGCTCAACTCTCAGTGCCTAGAACAATGTCTGGTAGTCTGTACACCATCAATAAATATATGTTGAACAAATGAGCATATATTGGCAATAAGAATATATCCCTGCCTTTGGAGGGTGCTACTTCTGTGGAAACATACATGTTTATAGAAATGTTTCTAGAACCACAGAATGTTAGAATTGAAAAAGAACTTAGAGGTCTTGTGGTCTAGCCTGAGGTTGAGAAAATGTCAATAATGATGGTCATAGTAACAGTAATAATAAGAAGAGATTATTATCCCAATCTGCTGTCCTCTCCGCTGCCCCACATAGTGCCCAGGCAAATAACAAATCCATGTCCAGGTTACTAGCTTGACCAGGAGGTTCAGGAAGCTGATAGGTCTCAGAAGGAAATGGGCAGAAAGTCTAAATTTGATTCAGAACCCTGTGTAACATGGAAGGAGAGCTAGGAAAACCCATGGGAAAAGTAATGAGGGTGGAGAAAAGATTGTCCCTAAGGAATATAAGCACTACCCCACACCCTGTACCCTGAAAGGCCTAGAATAATAGCCCTCATGCTGTTCAGCACTTAACATTTTTACAGTACTTTTGCAGCCATTCTTCATTAAATGTCACAAATTAGCATCTTGCCAGTCATATGTGATCCACAGATACGCTTTGTGTTGGCCCACAGAATGAACCACGGATCCCTATTAGGGACTTTTGCTCATTCCTGAAAGACTGAATGCCAAGTGAAAAGCCATTGAATGAAAAAAAAAAAAGTTTTTCCATTCATTTGAATAGGAAAAAATGTGATGTGTTCCATCCCAAATCAAAATACCAAAATACCCAAAATCTCCCAGGTTAAAAAAAAAGTACAGCAATTGAACAATGAAAACAAGTATACAGGTAATAAACAATAATTCAAAAGTGAAAAAATACAGTTTGCACATAAAATATAATGTGAATGTGATGAAAGTTTATTGTACTCATTTTTTTCCTTCTTTCTGAATCATTTTCTTCATCAATTTTTCAACCTTTGGGGGGCTCATGGTTATCGTGCACTCAAACTGCACTTGAAAATAAAGTTATAACACTGAAAAACACCCTCTGGGCAAAAGAAAAGCTAAATAAGAGAGCACTTCAAAATGTGGAAATAACACACATGCAATTGCTGGAGAGTCATGAGAAGGTACTACCTGCCACTTGGCATTCGTACACAAAGCAAAGTATTTTAGGTTCATCCACACGTGCAGTGCAATTCAAATTCACTCCCTATGAAACTGACTAGAAAATGCTATATCAGATACATTGGTACCTGTATTTTTGCCTAAAACCATATGTAAAAATAATATCACTTTTTATGAATGCATTTGTGTAATACATATACAGGTGGAAAAATTATACACATATAGAAAAAGGGAGGAAGCCAAAAGGTGGTATAATTTTTCAAAAGTCAATAGGGTGGAAAAGCTTTTAACTGAGCAAGCAATCATTATATGTCTGCATTTTAAAATTAGAATTAGTTGAAAACATTTAAAAATGAAGAAAATCACACAGAAATACAGAATTCTGGGTTCTCCTGAGAAAGCGGATAATCCAGGGGCGCCTGGGTGGCTCAGTCGTTAAGCGTCTGCCTTCGGCTCAGGTCATGATCCCAGAGTCCTGGAATCGAGCCCCGCATCGGACTCCCTGCTCCGCGGGAAGCCTGCTTCTCCCTCTCCCACTCCCCCAGCTTGTGTTCCCTCTCTCGCTGTGTCTCTCTCTGTCAAATAAATAAAATCTTTAAAAAAAAAAAAGAAGAAAGCGGATAATCTGAGAACACTGGTCTCAACATGCTTTCATGGCAACAGTTGACTGGAGTAGTAGCTGCTCATTCAGAGGGCCATACACATCCCATTGTGCTGGAGAAACTGAGGTCCCAAGATGTCCCATGATATGTTCAAACTTAGAAATGTAGAACGGGACTAAAATCTAGGTATTTTTATTTGAATTCTCCATCCAGAGCATAACATTATGAAGTGGTGCCTCTGCTACAAGGTCCATCCAGGAGATTCAGACTATCTCACTCAATGTACCATGAGATCATTGAGGAATGCCTGGAAACAGTCATGATTTTCTTTAGCCTCTCTGACTCCTGGTTTTTCCAGGTATGTTGTGCTCTCGTTCCTGAAGGACAGCATCTGGGATCATCTTTCAGTCACCAGAAACAGTTCTTAACTTTGGCTGTACATTGGATTCACCTGGGGAACTTTAACACAGACTGATGCCATGGTCTCACCCTAGAGATTCTGATTTAATCATCTGGGGTGCAGTCAGGCATCAGGAATTTTCAAAGCTCCCCAGGTAATTCTAATGTGGAGTCACCATTGAGCAGCACAGATGCAAACTCTCCCTTGGACTGAGCCTGCACCTTTTGCTGAGAAAGTCCTAGCTTTCTTCAGGGAACGGAGCACTAATGGCCTTTTCTTACCACCAGGGCCACACAGGGAAGCTGGAGCTGAATCTTGTTCCCAGATGTTAAAAGTTTCACTTGCCAAATCCAAAGACTCTGTCGGCAAGAATACTAAGTACTTTGCAAATATTATCCAATTTAAGCCTCAGCAGCACCCTGTGAGGCAGGTACTATTATTTTCTTCCCCATTTCCAAGATGAAAGCTCATAAGTTTACATAACTTAGCCAAGTCATCCAGTTCCTAAGAGGCAGAACTGGATTCTACTGTGGTCTGATCCCAAAGCCTGAGCTCTTAAACAATCAGGGTATGCTGTCTAACCTAGAATGTGGCAGCAGCCCACACATGGTTTTACTTCTATAAAACAGACAACATGGGGACACCTGGGTGGCTCAGTAGGTTTTTTTTTTTAAGATTTTATTTATTTATTTGACAGAGAGAGAGTGCACACACAAGCAGGGGGAGTGGTAGGCAGAGGGAGAGGGAGAAGCAGGCTCCCCACTGAGCAGGGAGCCCGATGCCAGGCTTGATCCCAGGACCCTGGGATCATGACCTGAGCCGAAGGCAGACGCTTAACCAACAGAGCCACCCAGGTTTCCCATGTTGTCTGTTTTATAGAATATATATATTCCATAATATATCTAAAACATGTTATTAAATACAGGCCTCAGTCAGTTAAGCGTCCAACTCTTGAGTTCAGCTCAGGTCATGAACTCAGGGTCCTGGGATCAAGCACTGTGTCAGTCTCCCCACTCAGCGGGAGTCTGCTTGAGGATTCTCTCTCTCCCTCTGCCCCTATCCCCCACCTCTCTCTCTAAAATAAATAAATAAATTTAACAGATAATATCATTTCAATGCTACTAGCAAAAACAGAGTTATGCTGACTAGTGGTTAAGAGCAAGAGCTCTGGAGCCAGACAAGCAGGGTTCCAATCCCAGCTCCATCACTCATGACCTGGGTGGCTTCGGGCAAGCCACTTGACCTTCATCAGTTTCAATTTACTTTCTCCTAAAGGGGGCTAATACTAGTACCTAGACCATAGAGTTTTGGTAAGAAGTAACTGACATTAGCAGATTGAAAACACATAGTACAGTGTTTGACTTACACTGTTTAGTAATAGCATATTAATTTTTTTATCATCACAATTATTATTACTATGCAACATCCAGGAAGACAGGGGTCTTGTCCTTAGATTTTGTTCCCACAGATGTGTATATGCCTAGTTTCTACTTTTGTTTGTAACACTTAACAGTGCATTTATTCCATAATATATTTAAAACATGTTATTAAATACAGGCCTCCAATTCAATATTTATAGGGAATTCAGACAAGTATCAAGAAAAAGAAGCTACGAAAGATGAATCCAAACGATCCTCTTTTCTGATGGTTGAGTAATCTACCATCAAATTTGTACTTGTCCTGCAGCATCAGAAAATACTAAGCCAAGGGAGCTAATTCTATTCTCTTACTAAATTAGAGAGTTGAGGTTTTAGAGTAAATTTACTTTGGAGGAATTTATAATCCAGATCAGACAGCTATCCAAGATACACAAACCACCAAACAAGTCTCAATAAGGAGTCTCAATACCCATCAGAAAAAAGGAAAATGGTATTACAACTTTGTAATAATGAGAAGTAAACTATTCTCTGGAGGGAAGAGGAAGGTAACGGGTTGTTTGAAATCCCAGGGATTAGGGTGATCTTTCTAGAAGACTCATAACAGTTAGCACATTGACATGGGCAAGTAGAAATTTCATAAGTGTTTTATTATCACAGTAATGAGAATTCAGAACAACTTACTTGTACTTTAAACTCCTGAATTATTGTCTCAAGAGCCTTTCTCCAAAGACTTTCTTATTATTTTCTCACCTCTGAGTATAATTTCAACTGTGAAAAAAAGAGTATGGAAGGATAAAATGTTCTGAATTTTTAGAACATTCAAGAGCCCACATATTCCACCTAGGGTTCTCTGACCTGCTTATCCTATACTGGCTGTTGAATCAAGCTTTGCTCCCCGTGGTCTGTCAGCTCTACTACCAGTTTGCTACTTAATTGATCCACACATGTAGATATGTGCCTGAGTGTTAGGATATTTTGCCTTTTAGAAAAAAAAAAAAAGATAAGAAGTCTGATCCAATTATAGGAGCCCACAGAAAAGCACAGAAAGGTTCAAAGAAGCCCACAGTAGAGAGGAGTCCAGAATAACTTTATTGGTGGTCTTGAAGAGCTAGGCTAAATCACCTCAATGAGCCATTAAAGGAGGAAGGGGTAAGAAAAAGGGTGATAAAGATGCATCTTAGTCCCAAATGTATTCATCACAAAAAGCTTGCTTTTTCCATATGGACAATACCCAACTGCCATTCATTTTTAAGTAGTGATAAGAGCTACTGAGGCAGACAGGGCCCTCACCTGGAATACCATTAACAAAAACTCTTAACCAGAAGTGGGCAAGGGCTTCTGACCACACACTTATCTTTTCAGCTAAATGCATATGCTCAGGAAGCAACTCTGTCCAAGGGTTATCTTCAAAAAACTAATATACACATTCTGCTCTTAAACTAAATATATGGGACAAGGTGATCGTCTATATGGCAAAGTCCACACACACACACACACACACACCCAAAAAAAATCCCTTTTTCAAAGAAGCTTACTTTTCTGAAACTCTACGGTAGAAGGTTCTATACTCTCCTATAGAAGCATGAAAAAATATGTTATTCAGGATGCAAATAAAAACATGGTAATACTATAGCACTTTCACTGCACTGAAAAATCAAGTTCTTTTAATGAAGTGAATTCTTATTCAATAGCTGACTTTTAGTTAAATAAATAAGATTTTCACAAACCTCGATTTTGAGTTCTCATTTACCTCTATTCTTTAGGTGTTTGGGATTGTCAAGGAAGAGGCATTGTTTCTCCTCTGTCCCTCATCTTCTAACATAGGACTCTAGAAGTTTATCCAAAGCTATGAGTCAAAAAATTATATTGGGCCGGTTTAAAACTCTAAGATCCTTGAGAACAGCACCCACAGTCAATGAGAACATTGAAGAAGTCCACTTAAGAAGATGTTTTCATCCATTTGGGGTGCTATAACAAAATGCCATAAACTCGATGGCCTATAAACAACAGAAATTTATTTCTCACAGCTCTGGAGGCTGAGAAGTTTAAGATCAAGATGCTAGAAGATTCAGTGTCTGGTGAGAGCCTGCTTCCTGGTTCATAAACAGCCATCTTTCTTCTGTGTCCTCACATGATGGATGGCGCAAGGGAGTTCTGGGGACCTCTTATATAAGGGCACTAATTAATCCCATTCAGTAGGGCTCCACACTTGCAACCTAATCATCTCCCAAAGGCCCCACCTCTTAATACCATTTTATTGGTTAGGATTTCAACATACGAATTTTGAGAATGATATAAACATTTAGTCTATAGCATTCCATTCCTGTCCGTACAAAATTTATGTCCTTCTTGCATGCAAAATAAATTGATTCCATTCTAATAGCTCCAAAAGTCTTAACTCATTCCAGCATCAACTCTAAAGTCTTAGTCCAAAGTCTCATCTAAATGTCATCTAAATCATATATGGATGAGACTCAAGGTATGATTGATTCATCCTGGGGCAAAATTCCTCCCCAACTGTGAACTTGTGAAACCAAACAAGTTTGTGCTTCCAAAATATAATGGTGGGATGAGCATAGGATAGATATACCCATTCCAAAAGGGAGAAATAGGAAAGAAGAAAGAGGTAACAAACTCCAAGTAAATCCTAACTGCAAGGCAAATTCCAAGAGCTCTTAAGGCTTAGAACAATCCTCTATGACTAGATACTCTGCCTTCCAGGCCCATGGGACAGAAATCTCACCTTCAGACTCATTGGGTGGTGGCCCTGCCTCTGAAGCTTTGCCAGGCACAGGCTAGGTACGCATAGCTTTGGGCGGCCCTGCCCTGAGGCAGCTCTATATGTGGGCTCCACAACTCTCCAGGACTGGGGAGACCCAAGCCCTAAACCCTGCCTGGAGGCCCCATCTTTTGAAATCTAGGTAGAGGCAGCTATGCTCCCATAACTCTGCTGGGTACAGCTCACACAACACTGGGGCCTACCAGAGAGGCACATGGAATGGCCAAGGAACACAGTGAAGGAATATAGGCACAGAGACAGTGATGGGTGCTGGGCAGCCGGGAGAGGTCCCATAGGCACTGGCTGCCCCTCCTTTATATTCTTCCATTGTCTTGAACAATAGCTCCTGGCGTCTGTTTAGATGACTGACTAATCTCCTTATCAAAGGTGGTTTGCCCACCCCTTTAGTGTTCTCTCCAAATATGCTTTCTCATTTCTTTACTATGTGGATAAGCTGGGAATTTTCCAAATCTTTAAGTTCTGCTTCCTCCCTGATTAACAATCTTTCTTCAAGTCATTTTTCTCTTCTTGCATTTTACCATAGCCAGGAGAAGACAAGTCTCATCTTCAACACTTTGCTTAGAAATGGACAGATGGTAACTACACTTAACAGGGTAAACATTTTGTAATCTTTATAGTTGCTGAATCACTATGTTATATAACTGAAACTAAAATAATATTATATATCAACTATACTTCCATTAAAAGTAGATGATAGACAGATGACAGATAGATAATAGAGATGATAGATAGATAGATAGATAGATAGATAGATAGATAGATAGATAGAT
>NW_023270839.1:28434781-28545296 GCF_011800145.1 Mirounga leonina | reverse complement strand
GATAGATAGATAGATAGATAGATAGATAGATAGATAGATAGATAGATAGATAGACAGCTTCAGCTAAATATCCAAGTTAATTACTTCCAAGTTCTTTCTTCCACAAAACACTAGAACACAAACACAATTCAGCCAAATGCTTTGCTACTTTATAACAAGGATGGCCCTTTCTCCAGTTTCAATAACATTTCCTACTTCTGTCTGTCAATTTCTATTTTAGTCTGTTAGGGCAGCTATCACAAAATACCATAGGCTGGTGGGATAGGGGAGGCTTATAAATAGCAGAAAATTATTTCTCATAATTCTAGAATCTGGGAAGTCCAAAATCAAGTGGACTTGACTGAACTGAGTCCAGATTCAGTGTCTGGTAAAGGCCCACTTCCTGGTTCACAGTCAGTTGCCTTTCTGTGGTACCCTTCAATGATGGGAGGGATGAGGGAGCTCTCTAGGGCTTCTTTTATAAGAGCACTATTATCATTCAGGAGGGTTCTAACCTCATGACCTCCCAAAGGCCCCACCTCCAAATACCATCACATTGGGGATTAGGATTTGGGGGAGAGGGGCACAAACATTTAGGGTATAACAGAAGAAAATAAAAAGAAAACCAGAATCAAGATTAGGAATGTGTGAGCTATGGCCCCAGATGCTTCCTGACTTTGGCTGAGTCATTTCTTCCCATAAAATTAATAAGTTGGACTGAAGCCTCTTCCAGGACTTTACAAAGTAGGACAATTAGGGAGCTAAACCAATGTTGAGGTTGGAGAAAGGTATATAAATTCAATTGCAGGCCCATAACAGAGTATACAGCATATAAGGAAGAGCAGAAAAGGAAGCGACTAATTCTGATTTAAGAACAGTAAGGGCCTCAGAAGATCTGAGCTTCAGTTATTTGGTATTCAAGGTCATCAAAGAAATGGGCTATCATTTTCTATCTATTATGGAAGGTCTCTTAAATACATCCAAGAGATTACAACTACCTCTTTTAAAGTACCTGGAGGTTTTGTTTGCAATTAGTCTTTAGTTTTGGGTCCCAAGTTCTAAAGCTTCCTTAGATCATTGATTTCTTTTTTTTTAACTCTTGGTAGAGCCCCAGTTCCTGTTCAGACTCAGTCTCAAACTCAAAAATATAACCTCAGAAGCTAAGTTTCTAAAAATGAAGACAATACTGTTCCTTATAAGCTTGCCTCACCACTAGCATTAACTCTGCAACAGCTCTAGGGCTTCCACATCTTATTAACACCCAGTCTGAACAAAAGAAGTCCCAATAAGGGCACCAAAGGATCTCAGCAGACCCTTGGATCCTGACTATCTTTATTTATATACATTTTGACAAACATTGAATGCTCAGGGTATAAAACACTATGAAGAAGAAAAACATTAAGAATGTCTCCCTTTTCTCAAGGAGTTTATGATCTACTGGGAAAGAGATGAAGTTGAAATTGAAGTATCTTATAACTGAGGCACAAAATGCTATGATACCACAAAGATTGCAGTCCCATTAACGACTGAGTGCACCCTCCAGAGAGGCTGATTTTCACCAGTGCAACTGAGCCTTAGCCTATTTTGAACCCTATTGACCTGATCTGTGGAACTAAGCTATTGCTGGGTCTCAGACAATCCTTAGACTAGTAGGCAACCCCTGCTTTAGTCATTGCCCAAGAGAATGTTGGAGATTTTGACCCACTGGGCAACCTTGTCATATTGTCAAATTGCCTACAGCCTTTGAAGAAGAGGGATGGTCCCAGCATCTCCAGTCAGATTACCAACTTGGAATGCCAAGGAAAGCCTACCAATGAGGTGAATTTTGACCTAACTCTTGAAAAAACAAATACAATTTTAATGACTATTTGCATATCTCTGTTGGAGACCAGAAGAAAGGAGAGAGAGGGCATTCCAGACAAAAAGAGCTGGTAAGAATAAAGGCACAAATGTGCATCCATGTATTCTCTCAGGTATACAACAGAGACATAGGTTAACCCTAAGCCAGTGAGGAATACAGAGGTGGATACACCCAAGTTTCAAGGAGCTTTTGAGTCCCTTTGCTGAATGGGGATATTCATGGATACTAAGGTTCCCACCTTAGGGTGAGGCACATACAGTGGGTAAATAAAGCAAAAACTCATGGATTAATTTAATCTCCTCAGCAACTGCAATATATCACCCAATGCTGTGGTCTTAAAGTACTGGAGACTCATAGTTTGTCTAAATAAATTTAGATGATAGAACTTTTGACTACCTATGTATACAATGAAAAGATATTGATTAAACTGTCTTTGACTAATATCCCTGTTACCATATGTGAAACCAAATTTAATTGAGGAGTAACAGTAAAATGAGTCCATCAAAGCACTAGAAACTAGATTTGTGTAAATCCCACAAATAAACTCTTGTCAGGTTTTAGGGATGGAGGCAGAAGGGAGAAAAAGAATCCCAGCACCTACTCACAATCAATCCTTTTGTAGTGATGCTGGGGAAGACTTACCATGTCTTAGGCCCAAATCCCAGCTCAGCCTTCCTGGGTGGGCTGGTGAGGTTAGTTACACTGCTCCCTCAACAGCTTCTAGAGCCACTTAGCTATGACCTGGCAGCTGTGGAAGCCACCAGCTGAGAACTGAGAGGCTATACTAGAACCAAGCAGAGAGTGGGAAACGAGGGCTGAATTTGGGCAATTCCTTTTCATCTGTAGCTCTGTCAGATATGAACAGCAGAGACAGGAAGTAATTGTCTGTTTACAAAGCTGCTTTCCACCCTGCTTTTATTTGTTTCTACTCCCTCCAAACCATTCCTGGGCCTCTCCATCAACCACCCAGCTCAGTGCACAATGCATAAGGAAAATTTTCAGGAGTGGTATTTGCTACTTGACATTTTCTATCAGAATGATTAAAAAAAAAGAAGAAGAAAGAAAACATTTACAATAAAAAAAAAAAGAAGGTACATCATTCATCTTCTGCAGATGCTGCTGGTATATGAAGACAAAGGCTACTATGACATTCAACTTTGCTTTCAGTGACCTCCACCCCTAAAATTGACTGCACAGAGGGCTTATGCCAACAATAATCCTGCAATCGTCTAATCAATGCCCACTTACCCATATTCAGAAGGGGATCCAGGCCAAAAGCCAGGCAGAGTGCATGCCAGCATCATTTGAGGTCAAGCTTTCTAATACCAAACTCTATGCAACAGATGTATCCTTCTCTTGATGTTAAACTTGGGTTCTATTAAGTTATTTTGCATTCCCTAAACCTGTATAGTCAGAGTAATTCAATTAATTCAACAAATATTATTAAGTCCTATGTTTCAGGCATTGTTATAGATGCTTGGAATATGGCAGTTCACAAGAGGACAAAACCCTGTTATAAAACTTTACTCTTGGGAGAGGAGCCTACACAATGAAGGAAGCAAGGAAGGGAGGGAGGGAGGGAGGGAGGAAGGAAGGAAGGAAGGAAGGAAGGAAGGAAGGAAGGAAGGAAGAAGAGGAAGGGAAGAAGGGAGGAAGGAAGGAGGGAGAGGAAGGGAAGAAGAGAGGAAGGGAGGGAGCGAAGAGGAAAGAAGGGAGGGAGAGAGGGAAGGAAGGAAGGAAAGAGTCAAGAGAGGGAGGGAGGGGAGGAGGGAGGAAAGGTGAATGAAGAAAAATAAATAAGATAGAAAGTAACAAGATGATGGGACTGAGGAGTTGCTATTTTAAATAAGGTGATCCAGGAAGACTCTAAGGAAATAAGGTATGGACTCCATTCCAAGTAAATTTCTTGAAAAGGGAATATAAGAAAGAACCCTTAAATCATAAAAGTCATTTCTGGTCCTTACTCTGCCACTGACTCACTTGTGTCCTTGGGAAAGTTTTAATTTTCTCATGAAAATAAGGAGATTGGGCCCATCTCTCTGTTCATTCATTCCACCCACTTTTAATGAGCATGTTTCATGGTCCAGTCCCATCCACAGTGCTAAAGACAAAAAGATGAATAAGATTTTGTCCCTGCTCTCAAGGAGCTTGCAATAAGGGAGAGATGGCTCTCATAATATCACATATAATATTAAATGATAGTTATAATAACAGAAATGAGAACAAAAGCTCTGAAGAGCACAAACAAGGAAGCCATGCCTCAGTATGTTTGCAGTTCTACAACTTCATGGCCTCCGAATCTACTTTGGAGAGTGTGCCACTCAATGCCCTTAGGAAAGCCTTCCCCCAGAAGGCTTTGGGGAAGCCAAAGAATAATACCTCAACTTTGGCTCACTGAAGTCAGTTCTTCAATAAAATGCTCACTTCATTTTTAGTGTCAATAGGAGACTTAATTAAGAAAGTCAAGCCTTTCTGCTAAATTTAGAAAAACCACACTCATTCCAATTTTAAAAAATACACATCTCTGAAAAATTATCACTTTAAACTTGGCGAAATGCCTGAAGGTGGCCGCCATAGTGGGTATGGGCACCTTGGCTTGGCAACCTGAGGAGAGGGCAGCCCCTTCAAAGAGAAGGAGCAAAAGGACTGGCACCAGTGACTTCTCCACCTGACTGGCACCAATCCCCAGGACTGCACCTTGACAACTTCATTCATGAGTCTTTGCCTGATGATAGGCTCATCTGAAGCACAGGGAGCTCTGAGCCAGCAGCTTTCTTTATTCACCCAAATAACCACTTTCAAAGAATGTCTGTAGTAGTTGGTGGTATATGCTCATCTCTGCACCAAATAAGTAAGATTCCCCCTGTCCCTTGGAAAGCTAGCTAAACTTGACTCAGCCTCAGCCCTTGGCCTCCTGATGTCCTGAGCCCTCCCTATGGCTTGAGGGAGCATACAGGACTCTCTGCTGTGGTGTCACTCTTACTCCACAAGAGTAAGCTGCACACATGCTGCCTCAGTTTTCACTTTGTGTTGATTTTAGTGCAAGCCTCAACCCACAAATAAGTTCTCACAAAGCCAGTTTATACACACACACACACACATTCACCCAAACCCAAGCATTTGGTGAATTAATCTTTTTTTTTATATATTTTATTTATTTATTTGACAGAGAAAGAGAGATAGTGAGAGCAGGAACACGGGGAGGGGGAATGGGGGAGGGAGAAGCAGGCTTCCTGCTGAGCAGAGAGCCCGATGCAGGGCTCAATCCTAGGACCCTGGGATAATGACCTGAGCCGAAGGCAGACGCTTAACGACTGAGCCACCCAGGCGCCCCTTGGTGAATTAATCTTACTGAAGATTTTGAAGTAGGGTCAGAGGAAGGGTTGACATCAGAGGACTTACAGCTTCTAGCCCATCTCTCATGGCCTCCACCCTGTTTTCCTTTCCTGCTCTTCGTCCATTATGTCCCCAGAACAATAGACAGGACATTCCTCTCTTTTCACACAGAACATACACACTCACCTTCAGGCCCACTCTGGTAGGTCTCTTTTTTACCCCAACCTTCCACTAAAGCATTTCCTTCAAACAAAATTCTTTCATAAGAATTCTGGTTAATAAAATATACTTCTTTTGTTTCATTAAGAGTTATGCAAATAAAGAAATTTCAGAAGAGCAAGCAGATGTCAGCCAGACCAATGTTACTTGAAAACTATAACAGAAGGGACTAAGTGGAAATTCTTAAAGATAAACTGACAACTAAGTACAACCTAGTCTCAAGTATTTGAAGTCATTTACCACAACCGTATTCTTTTAACAAATGTGTATCAAATGTCAACTATGTACCAGGCACTATTCTAAGTTACGATACTTCAAAAAAAGAATGCTTGGGCGCCTGGGTGGCTCAGATGGTTAAGCGTTTGCCTTCGGTTCAGGTCATGATCTCAGGGTCCTGGGATCGAGTCCCGCATCAGGTTCCCTGCTCAGTGCAGAGCCTGCTTCTCCCTCTCCCTCTGCCACTCCCTCTGCTTGTGTTCTTCTGTCTATCTCTCTGTCAAAATAAATAAAGAAAATCTTTAAAAAAAAAAAAAAAAAAAGAATGCTTAACTATCAGTCCCTACTGCACTGGATCCATATTCACTAAAGGAAGACTGATAGATGGAGAATAATGTCAGAGAGTCATAAGTGCTGTTAAAAAAAAAAAAAAAAAAAAAAATTAATGGAACTTTGCTAAAGAGTTTGTATAACCCGCTAAAGTGCAGGGATGCAAAATTAAACAAGAATCCACCAGCAAGAAATTCCTAAGCAACTGTGAGAAACTATGCCATGTAACATTCCTTTTCCCTCTTAAAGTCAAGAAAACCCCTCGTCCCAAGTCCTTGAAGAGATTCACCAAATCTCTTTGGTGAATCATGGGATATTTCAGTGTACCCATGCTGTAACTCCTAAATCTTTGGCTAAATAAAGTAGTGAGGTAAAAATTAGTTTCAGTAGGAAAAATTCTCTTTAATTTTTTATACTGGTATTTCATCAATTATGTAAGATTTATGTGATATTTAATTAAATCATGTCCATACCAACAGAGGGAAGTTACACCTCTCACATTTACATGGATTTTACAGTTAGCAATTAAGCGCATAAATAACTTGGAGTCTAAGAATGCAGTTTAAAGCCTGTGTAGCATAAGCCAAAAGTCTGTCCCTTAGAAACTAAACTTGGAGCAATTACTAATGCAGACATCGAGTGTTCTCCATTGTTGGTATGCTAGTTCTGTTACAAGAAACCAGTTGCACATGGACTAGGGTATGGCTCTGGTCATCTGAATCAGGGCAAGGCCAGAGTCAGATCTGAGACATTAGGATACATAAACAAAACAAAAACCAGACTAAAGAGTAGTTCCCTGGATATTCCTGTCTAAAAACCCCACCGATACCCTAGTGAGATGGTGTGAGAATTAACACCAAAACACACTGAGGTTTCACTTGTATTTTGTTCCAGGTATGTGCACAGAGAGTAGTAGACTTCTCACCATGACAACGATCCCATGGGTGATCAACTAACTGAAAGAGTTGGTAAGGAAGGAAATAATTGGTTCATCATTTAACACTGATGTGTTAAATCAATGTTAACCTAGTGATGGGCTCATACCTTAAACACTGCTTTAACCTTAAAACATTTGTTTTCTTTTGAAGTAGGACCAAGACTTGAGTGTGGGTCCTCTGATTAGGGTTCTGTAAAAACTGGCTTATGTTCACTACATTCATTTTACATTCATTTTGCCTCAACTACAACTTCCAGTTTCTATTTCTTTAAAGCAGAATGACAACCTAAAGGTACTTGCAAAGCATCTGATTTGTAGATTTTTATAATTTCTTCCAATTATTTACAGTCACCTCAGCCACACTTTATACAACAGAAAAATTATAGAGACTTGATATTATCAAGCCTTTCCAAAGCACTCAGATTAGTTTTAGTAGAAACAATTCTCTTTAATTTTTATACTGGTATTTCATCAATTATGTAAGATTTATGTGATATTTAATTAAATCATGTAATTACAATAATAAGTACAAGTGGCACAGGCAGGTTGGGGAACAAACACAACTTACACTTGGTAAGCATGAATTCAAGTTTAAGTGCATGAGTGCCCTGAGTGCCAGCCTACTGACTGCAGGAGTTCAAAATGCCTTGGGCTCAGTCAGGATGTCCTCCAGAGGGAATGGAGAAGCAGGTTGAGTGGAGGATGGATAAGAGAGATTCTACAGTATATGCACTGCATGTACAAATATATAATCTTTCCTGCTTGAGTGCTCCACTCCTTATCCCCTCAACTCAGAAAAAAAGATGCCTTTTCATCCCCTCTTGACCCAGCTTCATGCATACAGAGGTAAAAATCATGGGATATTTCAGTGTACCCATGCTGTAACTCCTAAATCTTTGGCTAAATAAAGTAGTGAGGTAAAAATTAGTTTCAGTAGGAAAAATTCTCTTTAATTTTTTATACTGGTATTTCATCAATTATGTAAGATTTATGTGATATTTAATTAAATTATGTAATTACATAATGGGAATAGCTTAGACATTGAAAGGACAGCAGCAGGGCCAGCTTTCACCTCAGTGGAATAGGATAGCTACAATATTCTCCTGCCTCAAAATATCACCTACACAAGTATTGAAATCATTTACATCCATGTTTATTGACTCAGGCTTATTGTAAGATGAAGAGAAGACTAATTTGTTCTACATAATAAAGTAACTGACTTTTTCTTTTCCAATTTCCTGGAGCATCCCAAGAGACAAGGGGACTGAGGGCCCCGAACCTAGAAAAGAGGAGAGAAGAGACAAGTGGCCTGGAATGAAAAGTCATCTAGCAACAGGCATGGGATTAAAGAAGAGATGTCTGAAGAGATGTCTTGGCTCTGGAGAAAACTGGAAAACTTCAGGTCAATTATGCTGACCACATTTACTTAACATATTGACTTGTCTGAACAGTGATGTACCATTCCTCAGATTCCCCAATACCTTTCATCAAAGTCTATATCTCGTAATACCTTTGTTGATAGTGCTTTGGGTACACAACTGGTTCCCTGGATAGAGCAATGTAGGCTTGAAAAAAATAGAAGTTCCAGGATGAAAAACACTGAATGGGAGTCAAGCAAAGGTAGGAATTTGAAATAAGAGGTGTCAGAAGTTCTTTGGGATAGCAAAGACACATGGGGCACTGTTTGGGACACCATAAGCAGACTGTGCCATCAAGCTGCTTACAGTCTTATCAAGGAAATTGTATGTATCCACATGAAATATTAACATAAGAAGAGTAGGTATCATGTGCTAATATGAATGACAAGTTGCTTGTGTGGTAGAAGTTACACACTAAGCAGATGGCAATACCAACAGAGAAAGATATATTAGGTTATAAAAGAGAGGATATGAATGAAGGGGGGGAAACCAGAGGGGGAGACGAATCATGAGAGACAATGGACTCTGAAAAACAAACTGAGGGTTCTAGAGGGGAGGGGGTGGGGGGATGGGTTAGCCTGGTGATAGGTATTAAAGAGGGCACGTTCTGCATGGAGCACTGGGTGTTATGCACAAACAATGAATCATGGAACACTACATCAAAAACTAATGATGTAATGTATGGTGATTAACATAACAATAAAAAATTTTAAAAAGAGAGGATATGATTTGATTTGATTTGATTTGATGCTGTTCCTATCAGAAGCTATTGTTTACACCTAGAGGAAAATAATAGCACTGAAAAAGCAGGGTACTTCCTCGGGCACCAGCCCCATCACTGTTCATTTCTCTATGAGAGGCATGACGTACATGAATAATTTCCACTGTTACAAATTTGGACACATTCTCCACATTGATTTTTGCTCTAAAAGTTTAGTTTACCAATATCGGAAATGGACTTACATATGTCAATAGGCAAGTGTTCCAATATGTATGGATGGAAAATGCCCAGGAGGCCCATGGTCATTACTTATTCAGAGCCTATGATGCATGTCCTGACATGAAGCACAGCTTTGTCACTGTCCACTCTCTCTGCAGTGGCCCACAGTGGCCCTTTCCATGGTGCTTTGGCTGCAGTACCCAGTAGGGCAGAGATACATGTAAAATGGATATGTGGAGCCTACCCGGGCTCAGGTCAATCCAGCTTAGAAAGTCCCAGAAAGACACCTGAAAACATCTGTGGAATTGAATCATTCCTAAGCTTCACAGATTTCTCAACAGATAAAACTTAACCATTCCATTCTGCACAAGTGTATTGACAAAGAATAAAATGAGAAATGCAAAGGAAGTTTCCCGTATGGATCCTCGGGTAAGTCTGCCCACTCCATCGTTTTCACACATTTCCAAGTAATTATTACTTACTGCTGGAAAGGAAAATGGTTTGAGGAAACCCCACCCATCTGCTGTCAGAAAGGTCATTATGATGGAAGACGTGTCTACAGAACCGCACAGGACAAAACAAAACATGGCACTACTACCAAAAGGCAATAGTGCATCCAAGTAACAGCTATGAATTCCCGGTTCTCCATTCCAGTAGTATGCCTTAGATTATGACACACACACGATGAAATGAGAGAGAATATGTACAGACACGTGCTTCATCCTTCATGTACATCCACACATTTGATTTTAAATGAAAAGGTCTTAATGTCATGTTTTAGCCCATATTTTTCTACACCTTCCATAGTCCTGATTTTGAACTTTACCTCCAACATGCTATGTTTACCATTCTTAAAAGGTAGAGGATATAGAGCTGGCAATAATACTCAGTCATTTGGAGCATGCATTGTAAGTTACAGAGAAAACAGAGGTTCTGGTTTATTATGCTGAAGCTGTAAAGCCACGAATACAAAATATGGCTGGCAGTCAACTTGCTTTATTCTTCTTTTAACAACTTACTAACAGTGTGTAAATAGTAAAAGCAAACTTTGATTTTTCCATCAGAGCTCTCTGAAATGGATACTAGAGTGCATTTAACATTGTGACCAGAAATATTGAAATTTGACAGCTGAGAGGTTAAAGGTCTCAAATTTATACATCGAGGTGTTTGTTCCTGTCATCATCCCAGCAGCTTCCTCAGAATAACCCCTTTTGCTTACTGAACCTTTGAGAAACAGAGAACATTAAGTAATACATCTTGGCAGACGTCCTGGGATTTTGCTCCCATCAGGAAGCAAGCCATATGGATATGAAAGGACATCCTTGCAACCTTCAACTATACTGTGTAGGAAAATCTTCTTGTTTGGGCCCACACTCTAAATATGTTAGCCTAAGCTCGGGGGATTGTGTACTTGGTTTCCCACATACCTCTCATCTGACATTTCTGCCAAAATTATATTTGTCAATAGAAAATGATCACTTGAACTCCTCCTAAAAAGGTAGGAATACTACTTCAGTCCAGCAAAATTTATCTTCAGCACAAACATTCCCTTCCATTTCATGGCCCATTTCAGGGTCTAGCTCCCCTTTCAAGTAACATTCCATCCTTTACTCCGATTCCCAAGGTACTCAAACTGCCCCACTAGCCAGCTGATCAGAATCCACACTGTTGCTATTGAGAAGATCTGAATCCACCTCAAAATCTTGACTCTTCAAATGCATAAATCCAGTAGCCAATGTGCAAAATATAAAGCATTAATTTCTTCAAATAGAATAACAGTAAACTATAACAAGAGTTATAAGGGAACAAGGAGATGACTGTCACAGTATCTCATACATGTTAAATATTTATCTGGCCTTATTCTAAATGGATCACATTTTTTAACTCGTTTAATTCTTGCAACAATCCCATTAGGCTTATGCTATTTTATCCCTTCTCCTTTTTTTTTTCTTTTTTAACAGAAAACAACAAAATGGCAAAGATGCTTTAAGATAAAAGATTCTGGGTAGTCTGTTAGACTCTACCACCAGAGAGGGATGTGACTGGCTCCCATTGCAATATGCACAGTTACTAAAAATCATGAATCTTCAAGACCTCTTGCAAATTGTTGAAGCTTAGAATGGCAATTCCTGAAACACCAGGGTTCTGCCACAAACCCATTCTTAATAAAATATACTTCATTAAGAATTTAATGTGTTGTCCATACCAGGGATATCTGTCATCTAATAATATTTCAAACCAGAGGGATTAATAGTCAAAAATTGAACATTAGGCATCACCTTTCTAAAAAAAAAAAAAAGGAGAGATATCTTGTATCCTTCCAAATTAGGCTAGACCAAACAACCATTTATCCATTTGTGAACAAGGCCTTAACTGACTGAAGACAAAACAGGCAGGTCTGACGACTCAACAAATTATGTACCCCTGTTTCCAGGTTTTTCAGAAGGAAAGGACATAAAAGCCATAACTAAGCAGGTAGGAAAGAAAACATAATTGTTTCTTTTTCATGCACAGAGGATACTTGAGAATTGCTCAACTAATACTATGTTGACAAGAAAAATCATGAAACATTCCCTTCAAACTTGAGCCTGCATCAGAATCACCTGGAGGGATTATTAAAACACAGATCGCTGGGCCCCAAATTAGAGTTTCTGATTCTACATTTCTAACAAGTTCCCAAGTAATGCTGATGCTACAGGTCCAGGGACCATACTTTGTGAACGAATGCTTCTTGCCAGGGCAGGGAAAGAGTGTGCTGAGTTTCCCTAGGTGTTTTGGGATGAACGAAGAAGCTAATAAACATTTATTTCTAGCAGTAATTCTCGGAGTAGCTCTCATTATCAAATATGTAGTGAGCTCTTGTGCCAAACACTATGCTAGGCATTGAAGGAGACATAGTGAGGGACACAGACAGTGCATCATGCTCAGGGAGGTGGGCAGGTGAGGCTGCAGCTGAGAATTACAGGATGAATGGGTATCAGTGCAGCCAAGTGGCCATGGGAAGAGCTTCCCACCAGGAAGTTCCTTGGGAAGACCCACTGGCATTGCAGAGTGAGACTGGGCAAGTCTCACCAGGCAGGCTGAGCAGGAGGTCCCCAGGAACATGGGCAGTCAGACCAGCATTAAAAGAGACAGAACCCTACTGCTCAGAAACATGGCCTCCAGTGGGGTTCTCAGGGCTGGGCAGAGGGGGCAGTGCACACAGACATGCAGGCACACACATACACATCCCTCAGAAACTGCACAAAACAGAGGAGGTAGATGGAAATGATCCCTTTGGGTAAGTCCAGACCAAGGTGGTCAGTTTTATTTCCCTCCAAAGAAATTGATATTGATATGAACTCCCCTAAACCTAAGCAGAAGCATAGATTGCAAAGGGAAAAAATGCTACAAATAAATAGGTATTTTATGTGTCTGCCATGAAACACCTGCATAAAAAAGAAAAGGGAGGAAAATCTATTTTACACCTCAAATCTAAAGATTTTACATTCCCTTCAAGTTTTTATATTAGGGCCCAGACTTGGCATTTTATACTTGTGGCCCACTCTTTATAGCTCTCTGATAAAATAAATGTAAGGGGGAATAAACAGGCTAGACAAGTTACCACATTGCCCCTTCCTCATATTTTGTGAAAATTATCTTTCCTCAGACTCACAAAAGTCTCAAACTCTGCATGATTTACTAGGAAGGCTTTGGAAGCCAAAGCTTTTGTGGACCATTCAGCCACGGCATATGGGCTCAAGTTTTTCTTTGCTCATCTACAGGTACCAGATTTATCACGCCCTCTTGGTCAGAAGAACACAGCTATGCTATGTGATGTTTTGAATAATCTGGGATCACTCTTTCACCCTCATTATGTCCTCTAAAGATTGAATAAAATTGCATGAACTTCCTCATGAAATCTATTTCCTAGTTCCCATCTAAGAACAACAAGCTAATAAGCTAACTGATGCCTTAACATCAGCTTTCCTGATTTCTGGAATGAAAGCCCATCCACTAGGTCCCAGCATCCCTTCCCAAAAAAGCACAATCTCTGTTGATGCCCACACATCATAGCTTCTTTGGGTAACACATTTTCCCACAAGCCTTAAAACTTGTTATTAAGGGTCCTACAGCACCATTTAAGCAGCTTGGAAGCAAGCCTCTCACTGAATGAATATTAAATCTCTTGGGTCAATAGGTCCTCCTGCTTCCCCGGCAGATAGAGTAAGAAAGGATGCCATGTTTTCCTTGGCTACCTAATGACTCTCTAACTGCTGGTTTGTTTCCATTTTCAGTCTGGCACAAACAAAAAGGCTTGCAGCCCCTTCCATGTTCGCCTGAGCTCACCAACCACCATGCAAAGGCAGCAATTTTTCATTATTGATAAAATGTAACGTCATAATGTCATGGCCTTTCAGGTCATCATCTTGGTAAGTCAGCAATGACATTATCACGTTTTATAATGATAACAAATGGCCATAATGTTTGCATGTAATTTTCATTGGCTCCTTCAGAATTCTCATTCAACCCCGTCAACAGATGGAACTTAATAGCAACTTCATATGCCTTCTTCCTTAGATCTGCTCAAGGCTAATAGTAAAATCTACATGAATCAATGTTCATTAAAAGCACAATGGTTATTTCCCCCCTTTTAACTGAATGTTTTACTTTTAGAAAGAAGAATTTTTGCAAAATGTATTTGTAACATTGGATTTGGGCATGTAAATGCATTAAATACATCTACTTGCTATTCATTCATGAACTCTCACTAACCCCTTTCTGTTCTGTCCAGGCCTGCACTTCTCCAATCTGTCCAGTGATTTTTGAGTGCTGTGTTCTGCCTGTTTCACAGGAATCATAGAACATTAATTGGTCTAAATTATAAGAATCATTCATGGGGCACTTATTTCCATATATTAGCCTTCTGACTCCTCTACTCCCTGAGAAAGTGGAAATATTTCATTGTCTGATCCCAGAACTAAAACCAGCATTCCTTAGAAAGCCCTTTTTTTTTTAATTAATTGATAACAGAGGAACAAATAGAGTAAAGCTAGTCCTAAAAAACACTCTAGTCCTAAAAACAGTAAGTATAAAACACACTTGAGAGGTCTCAAGAAATGTTTTAGAATTCACTTAGGGGGCGCCTGGGTGGCTCAGTTGGTTAAGGGACTGCCTTCGGCTCAGGTCATGATCCTGGAGTCCCGGGATCGAGTCCCGCGTCGGGCTCCCTGCTCGGCGGGGAGTCTGCTTCTCCCTCTGACCCTCCCCCCCTCATGCTCTATCTCAGTCTCTCTCTCAAATAAATAAATAAAATCTTAAAAAAAAAAAAAAGAATTCACTTAGTACTTCATGGGGAAGGAAGAAAAGGAAGAGAGGAGAAAAATTCTCACTTATGAGCTCTCTGGCCTAGGTTATGTTTGTATGTATCATCTCATCTAATCTTCAAAATAACCTCACCCCAAAATAAAAACCATTGTCTGCTTTTAACAGATGAGGAAACTGAGCCTCAAGGAGATTACAGACCTAATGAGTCATGAAACCAGCCTTCGGACCTAGCAGTTCTGACTCTAAAACTCATGTGTTCCATTGCCAAAAAACTCCCTAAACAGGTATTCCACTACCAAAGGAAGAACCAAATCTTTCATCCAGCCCCAAACAAAATCATCATACATTTAGAGAACTAAGAGATATGAATAGATTTCAGATGTAGAAACTCTTTATGTTGCCATTAATACATCCATTTAGACTATTATTGGTACCATGGTCTCAGAGCAGGCACATCTTAATTGAGTTAATGGCTTCAATGCATCTGTGTGATTTCTCATTGATGTCCTTTCCACATTATTCAGTAGATTTCACTACTGTCATTTATAACTGGGCCAAATTAGGTAGTTTCATCAGATTTGTAGATCAGCAGCCCTTTAGCTGACATAATAAAACCATGTAAAAGAGTATATAATAGTGTTAGTATGAGAGCTTCCCACACCTGTTCCAGTCAATCAGAGGAGGCACTCATTACTACTTCCACTTAAAATAACAAACATTTTTAAAGATTTTACTGTTCACAAAGCACTAACCATTATATTATTGCATTTATCCTCACAGCAACCCCATGTTAAGGTAAGAAAACAGACTACTTGATTTGTCCAAGTTCATAGAGACACCAAGTGGCAAAAAAAAAAGATCCAAACAAAGGTCTTCTAGCTCAAATGTCCATGATTTTTTCACTCTACCAAGGCCTTTAGTGTATTTAGGGAATGTGATTTCTAAAAGCAATGCACCAGGGGCACCTGGGTGGCTCAGTCATTAAGCATCTGCCTTCGGCTCAGGTCATGATCCCGGGGTCCTGGGCCACATCGGGCTCCCTGCTCAGCGGGGAGTCTGCTTCTCCCTCTCCCACTCCCCCTGCTTGTGTTCCCTCTCTTGCTTTGTCTCTCTCTGTCAAATAAATAAAATCTTTAAAAATAAATTAATTAATTAATTAATTAAATTAAAGCAATGCACCAGTATTTGGGAAAGATCAGTCCTTCCTCTGACGGGCAGGCCAGGCAAACATCAGGACCTCATAGCAAGCTTTAAAGAAAAGTAAAGACTTTGCTAATGTGCCTTTGATAAAGTGCCTTTCAGATTTGGCACACCAAATCTCATGGAACTTTATGTTCTTGGTGACCAGACAGATACCAGATGTCATGATTTTCCCTTTTTCAATTGTAGGATCCAAACCTTCCAAGTTGATCTGTAGTTCTAGAAAAGGAATTGTAGTCTTTCCTTGGGTTAACTTGAAAGCAGACACAATGCTATACTTAAGATTAAGTAGCCATTTTACAAGATTTCTGACAACACTAAGTAACCTGAAGGAAAAAGGTATTGTATCAGTCAGTTATATCCAATAATGCTGTGTAACAGACTACCCTAAAACTCAGTGACAGTTAACAATAAACATTTATTTCTCACTCATGAATCAGTGAATCAGCTGCAGTTTGGCTGATCTAAGCTGAACTCAACTGCAGGTGGGGTTCAGGTCTTTCATTCTCCTTGGACAGTGGCTATTTAGACATACTATTCTCATAGCAAAAGGTAAAAGCGCAACTGCAGAAGGACATCTAAACCTCTTTCTTTAAGCCTTGGTCAAAACAAATCATAAACCAGTCCCAAAATCAAAGTGCAGGGAAGCACCCTCCACCTACCATGAGACCAAACTAAGTTATATGGCCAAGCCCAACATCAATAGGATGAGAAAGTATATTCCTCCCATGCGGGAAGAGGGAGGAAGAGGAGAGTGAATATTTGCTTAGCCAAAATCTAATTAACCACTGAAATGTTACCTGTATTTTATAGATAAGAAAACTGAGGTCACTTGTTCAAAGTACAGAGCTAGGAGTTGAATCAAATTCTACATTTTTCCAAAGTTCACATTCTTTACACTCATCCAATACCCTCTGGGTAATAGAAGAGAAAATATAAGGAAACATTGTCACAGAGGTGATAGGCAGCAACGGGTTAAAGAGACATGTTTATAAACTAGGACCAAGAAATGCCTAAAGGTAGGAACAACACATAGAAGTTAGTCTACCAGAATGAAGTGGGGGAAATTGGAGGGGTAGACGAACCATGAGAGACGATGGACTCTGAAAAACAAACAGGGTTCTAGAGGGGAGGGGGGTGGGAGGATGGGTTAGCCTGGTGGTGGGTATTGAGGAGGGCACATTCTGCATGGAGCACTGGGTGTTGTGCACAAACAATGAATCATGGAACACTTCATCTAAAACTAATGATGTAATGTATGGGGATTAACATAAGAATAAAAAAAAATAATAAAAAAAAAAAAGAAGTTAGTCTACCAAACACAGTCATTTCATCTTTCAAAAAATACTTATTGAACACCCACAAGGCACTAAACACTGTGGTAGGCACTAAAGTTAGGATTGTCATTCTAGATAGGTTCCCTCTCTCGCTGTGTCTCTGTCAAATAAATAAATAAAATCTTTAAAAATATATATATCTTTTCTTTTTTTCACTCTGCCACACTATACCATTGTCCTTGGTCTGACTCAGCCCGCAAGATCCTCCCACCTGTACAGGTATCTGCCCACCTCCTTCCTCTGGCTACCCCATAACCATTCTGTGTTGCCCCATTCCCTTACATCCTCCCCAGTGATCTGAGCATGTTCTGTTTCACCCTCTAGAAAAAGAGGAAATCCTTTCAACCATTTTTGATACACTCATTCTACAGTTCCAGTGATTCTTCATAGTATATGTAGTGTTGTCTGGAGTGTTCTTAAAGGACTTCCCGTAGAAACAAGGACTTATCCTATAGGAATCAATCTCTAATGGTTAGAGATTAGGCCTATAAGACAAGAAATACACCTGAGGCACCATCAGTCATAGTTCCTCTGGAGAAAGGCAGCTCATTTGCATATCATATGAGAGGATTTTTTTTTTCTGTCATAGAAAGAAGGTCACCCAAATAGACCACAGGATCACTGATCTCTGTGATGTGACCATGGAGAGATACCTAAAGTACTATGCCCTCAAAATATAATGCCATTAGAGTGTTTCTGAGCACAGACATGTCATGAAATGTGGTTGGGGGATTATCAGTGGATGTATATTTTACCCTTGTTCTTTCTAGCTCCCATTTACCATATATAATTGGGAATTGACTGAATCAGATAGTAAATAGGCTAGCAATTTATTTCTTTTTTTTTTTTCTTTTCTTTTCTTTTTTTTTTATATATATATATTTTTTTAATTTTATTCTTATGTTAATCCCCATACATTACATCATTAGTTTTAGATGAAGTGTTCCATGATTCATTGTTTGTGCACAACACCCAGTGCTCCATGCAGAATGTGCCCTCCTCAATACCCACCACCAGGCTAACCCATCCTCCCACCCCCCTCCCCTCTAGAACCCTCAGTTTGTTTTTCAGAGTCTATCGTCTCTCATGATTCCTCTACCCCTCCGATTTCCCCCGCTTCATTCTTCCCCTCCCACTACCTTCTTCTTCTTCTTCTTTTTTTTTTTTCTTAACATATAATGCATTATTTGTTTCAGAGGTACAGATCTGAGATTCAACAGTCTTGCACCATTCACAGCGCTTACCAGAGCACACACCCTCCCCAGTGTCCATCACCCAGTCACCCCATCCCTCCCACCCCACCCCCCACTCCAACAACACTCAGTTTGTTTCCTGCGATTAAGACTTCCTCATATCAGTGAGATCATATGATACATGTCTTTCTCTGTTTGACTTATTTCACTCAACATAATACCCTCCAGTTCCATCCACGTCGTTGCAAATGGCAAGATCTCATTCCTTTTGATGGCTGCATAATATTCCATTGTATATCTATACCACATCTTCTTTATCCATTCATCTGTCGATGGACATCTTGGCTCTTTCCACAGTTTGGCTATTGTGGACATTGCTGCTATAAACATCGGGGTGCACGTAGCCCTTCGGATCCCTACTTTTGTATTTTTGGGGTAAATACCCAGTAGTGCAATTGCTGGATCATGTGGTAGCTCTATTTTCAACTTTTTGAGGAACCTCCATACAGTTTTCCAGAGTGGTTGCACCAGCTTGCATTCCCACCAACAGTGTAGGAGGGTTCCCCTTCCTCCGCATCCCCGCCAACATTTGTTGTTTCCTGACTTGTTAATTTTAGCCATTCTGACTGGTGTGAGGTGGTATCTCATTGAGGTTTTGATTTGGATTTCCCTGATGCTGAGCGATATTGAGTACTTTTTCATGTGTCTATTGGCCATTTGGATGTCTTCTTTGGAAAAATGTCTGTTCATGTCTTCTGCCCATTTCTTGATTGGATTCTTTGTTCTTTGGGTGTTGAGTTTGATGAGCTCTTTATAGATTTTGGATACTAGCCCTTTATCTGATATGTCATTTGCAAATATCTTCTCCCATTCTGTCGGCTGTCTTTTGGTTTTGTTGACTGTTTCCTTTGCTTTGCAAAAGCTTTTTATCTTGACGAAGTCCCAATAGTTCATTTTTGCCCTTGCTTCCCTTGCCTTTGGCGATCTTTCTAGGAAGAAGTTGCTTCGGCTGAGGTCAAAGAGGTTGCTGCCTGTGTTCTCCTTTAGGATTTTGATGGAGCTAGCAATTTATTTCTAATAAAATTAAATCAGATGCTTATACTCCTCTCTTTTCCTATCTACCTCTTCACACTGTTAGGATAAAATAACACATATATAATATATGTAAATCCACCACTTAAATAGTCAGAATTATATTGGGGCGGCTGGGTGGCTCAGTCTTTAAGCATATGCCTTCAGCTCAGGTCATGATCCCAGGGTCCTGGGATCGAGCCCCACATCAGGCTCCCTGCTCTGCAGGAAGCCTGCTTTTCCCTCTCCCTCTACCCCTGCTTGTGTTCCCTCTCTCACTATGTCTCTCTCTGTCAAATAAATAAATAAAATCTTTATTTAAAAAGTCAGAATTATAAAATTAAGTCATAAAGCAATAAGAACAAAATATGGGTGAATACTTATCTGATGTAGGTAAGGAAGGAATATTTAATCATAAAAAGAAAGGAAGAAACAACAAAGGAAAAGATACTTTATTTGATAAAGTATAAAACTGTAACTATCATTTGCATTAAATGATGAAAAAGTTTTGACATACCTTATATATAAAGAGTTCCCACAAATCAATAAGAAAAATATAACCACCCTGTATACAAAAATAAATGAAATCATGAATAGCCAATGAACAAAAAAGAAAATAAGAAATCATGAATAAACATATGAAAAAATGTTTAACCTCACCGATACTCAAGAAAATACACATGAAAGCAAGATGATGTTTTCTGCCTATAAATCTGCAAACATTTTTTTGCATCATTATACTCAATGGTGAGAGAATGCAGAAAAATAAACACTTTTATATAATGCCGCTGGAAAACTGGTGACCCCTTTCTGGACGGCAGTTCGGCAGTTTATATATATATCCTTATTTTTTATGTAACAATTTCATCCTTAGCAATTTATCCTAAAAAATCATCAGAGATTTACACAAATGTTTATTCATAGTGATGTTTGTTCTTTCTAGGGTTTTTTATATTAGAAACACCCTAAATGCTTAACAGAGAAAGGCTAAGTAAATAGTGGCAGTCATACAGTAAAATACTATGCAACCACTGAAATCATTTAATTGCAGAAGATCGTATTTTCCAAAAATTACTGCAACAATATTTCTGATTGCATATGCTCTTCCAGACCCTTGCCATTTCCCACTGTGGAAAGCTGAATAATGGTCCCCCAGGGATATCCACATCCCAATCCCTGGTACTTGTGACTATATCTTACCTTACATGGTAAAAGGAATTTTGCAGATGTGATTAAGCTAAGGACCTTGAGATGGGAAAATTATTCTGGATTATACAGGTGAGCCCAATGTAATCAAGGGTCCTTGTAAGAGGGAGGCAGGAGGATCAGAGTCAGAAGAAAAAAAAAAAATGTAATGATGAACACAGAGGGTCACAGCCAGAGAGAGATTTGAAGATGATACAATGCTGGCCTTAAAGACAGAGGAGTCATGAGCCAAGGAGGGTAGGCAGCCTCCCAAAGCTAGAAAAGGCAAGGAAATGGATTGTTCCCTAGAGCCTGCTAGGACACCTTGATTCTGGCCCAGGGAACTCATTTCAGAACTCTGCCCTCCAAAATTGTAAGATAATAAATCTCTGTTGTTTTAAATTTGTGACATCACCGATAAGAAACTAAAAAACCATTCAAGAGGTCTATGTCTCAAGGAAAGAGCTTCTGTGGGCTTTGGGGTGAGCTTTTGTGACTGTCTTGGTGACTAGCATGTGGCAGAAGGAAGGCTGTGTGACTTCCAAAACTAAGTCGTAAAAGGTGAGTTAGTGCTTGCTTCAGCAGCACATATACTAAAATTGGAATGATACAGAGAAAATTAGAATGGCCCCTGCATAAGGATGACATACAAATTCATGAAGTGTTCCATATTTTTATTGTTGGATCACTATATTGTATACCTGAAACTAATATTACACTATATGTTAACTATACTGAAATGAAAATTTAAAAAAAAATTTTAAGGTGAGTTAGTTTCAGCCTGGCCTTTCTTTATGGACATTTACTTGTGGAGCCCTGAGCTGCCATGTAGGAGGCATGGCTACCCTGAAGCCATCATGCAGGAGAGACCTTATTAGAGACTGGGAGAAATGCCCAAGAAACCAGCTATTCTAGCCTCCAGCTGTCTGGGTCTTTCCAGCCCAGGTACCAAAAATGTGAGTAAGCACATTTCAGATAATTAGCCCAAGCCACCTCCTACACAACTGCATGGAATACCCTGCATAAGAACTACTTGGCTGAGCCTAGTCAACCCCAGAACCATGAAAATGATAACAAAATTATTCTGTTGTTTTATGCCATTAGGTTTTATGTTGGTTTTATGCATCAATGAGTAACCAATACATTAATGATAAAGAGAAATGTTCAAAATATAGTATTAAGAGAAAAAGTAGGGGCACCTGGCTGGCTCAGTCAGTAGATCATATGACTCTTGATCTCAGGGTGATGAGTTTGGGCCCCATGTTGGGCACAGAGCCTACTGAAAAAAATAAAATAAAAAGAGAGTCTATAGGCTATCATAAGAGGGTGTGTGTGTGTGTGCGTGCATATGTGTACACAGAAAAAGCTTGGAGTCCCCAAAGTATGTTCTAAAATGGTTATCTCTGCGGTGCCTGGGTGGCTCAGTCAGTTAAGCATCTGCCTTCAGCTCAGGTCACGATCTCAGGGTTTTGGGAAAGAGCCCCACATCGGGTTCCCTGCTCAGCGGGGGAGTCTGCTTCTCCCTCTGTCCAACCTGCCCCCACTCATGCTCCCTCTCTCTCTCAAATAAGTGAAATCTTTAAAAATAAAGTAATAAAACAAAATAAAATGGTTATCTCTGTGTCCTGAGTGAAGAAATTAGTATCTTCTTTATATTTTTATATTTATATAAAATATATATGCATTTATATAAAATACACATGCCTATAAAATAAACATGCATTCCTTTTGTAATCAGGGAAAATATTTTTAAGCCCTTTAGATCCTTTTACTTTCAAACATATCATTATTGCAGAAAGCATACAAGTGTATCCTATATAGGAACACATGCATTCACACATGTATGTGCATACTGAAGATAAAGAGAATAGGGGAAGAGGTCACTTGGTTAATTGGAGTGAGAACATGAACCTTTAAATCCTACTTTTATTCCTCCCTTTCCTGCAGTAGAAATGACAGCAAATATCTTATAATATGGGGTCAAATACCTAATCCTTTTAGCCATTCCCAACTCAACTGTAATTGACTGATGCTACTGGGTTTGGATTCTTTCCTGTGACACAGATAAAAGACTGTGTATAGCTTCTCCCAGAAGAAGAAAAGTAAACCACCTCTTTGAGAATCACCCCATTCTTTGGGCATAGTGCCTAAAATTCACTAGGATTTTGCTGTTCTCTGTCAGTACCTATTAATGATGGGCACCTGGAAAAGAGTCAGGGGTGCTATAAAAGAGTAGAAAGGAGGGGGAGACCCAGGACTTTACTGCATTCCCATTAAATTCCCATGATGATCCTGGAAGTTGAATTAACAATCCCCATTTTATAGATGAGAACATTTAGGCTCAGAAAGGTTCAGCAATTCACCCAAGTCAAAGAGCTAATAATTGGCAGAGCTGAACTTCCAATACAAAGTTTCTTACGGTAACGCTGCACTTGTCTTCTCTTTTCCTCAGTTTTATGGTTCCTACCTTCAGCATTGTAGTGTGAATATTTAAATATTTGAATATACATATCATAGCATATTATATGGAATAATGCCTACCACTTGAAAACACCACATTATTCAGTGTTAGCTGCCATTTCAATTGTATGACTCAGAGTCACATCACAAAGCACAAGCAGGCCCTGGGGATCCACAATTGCTCTCCTTTCAAAAACCCCGCCCTCAGCATCTCACCATTTTTAGGTGGGCAGCAACCTACCCAGCGGTGGTTGTTATTCTGTGAAAACCAGAGCTGGACCTGGAGCCATGGAGTAGCAGCCCAGTGACCCACCTCACACACACATTTCCCGTGCTCTTTCTCAAATTGCACAATAGCTCTCACACAGTCCAAGGGCTATCATTAAAAGTCAGCTGCTCTCTGAATGTGTCGATTCCGGTGGCACTGACAAGTGAGGGTAGGAAGCAGGGTTGCTTCTATAAAATAAATGAGGAGGGAAATGGTGTCGGGGTGAGATCTGCCTTCTGAATGCACTGAAAACTGAGGCCCTTGTCTTTTGGCATTTCCTAAAAGGCCTCTTGAGCTTTCCTTGGCAAGCCTTGAGACCAAGGGTACTTTTAGCTGTTTAAGCCTTCCTCTTCTAACAGGGGTCAAAGGGCTGGAAAGATCTTCTCAAAAGGATAGAGAAGGAATCATTAAAAGGGAGGAGAAGGAAAGTGACAGAAGGTCAGCCTTTTTTTTTTTCCTAATGGGTGGGTCCCTGAGGGTCGGGCTCAGTGTCCAAGTGCTGCACACAGGCACCTAGCTTCCAGAACCCACAGCAATTCGATTCACACTTCCCTGAGCCGGAGAACACAGGAAGCTCAAAGGAGCAGCCTGGGGAGAGTACAGAGATGAAAACAAACACAACAGAAATCTGGTTGTGATAAGCAAATTTCATTGGTCAAATTAACTTAAAACAACAATGACAGTGTTTCAATAAGCCAGAGAAACCAAATACTTGAAATCTATATGTGTTTCGAGTCTGCCATAAAATTTTTTTTCAAATACAAATTTACCTTAAAAATGTTGCTTATTGCATTGCATGAAGCTTTATATAAGGACTAGTTTGGGATTAAAATTCACCTTTACATATAACACAAGTACACAAATGGTGAAGGTTTTCACTGATTTTTAGTCAACAAGCAATAAGCCGCATTTGCACCCTCACACCTACTCCTAACACCCCATCTGGTAACATTTCCACGTTTCAAGCAAAGAAATCAATAGCAATAATCCGTGAGGGACTCATAGGGTGTATATTTTTTTATCACACTGCCATTTGAAGAAAAAAATTTTCCCTACCTACTTAGAGCAAAAGATTGTTCTTTTTGTACAATCACATGGAAAACTCAATGTTATTATCGGAGGGAGAGAGGTTAGAGGGAAAGGGAGATGAGTCAATTAAAACAAATGTGAGAAAATCTAAACATGTTTGACAATATAGGTTCTATTTGAACAACCCAAATGATAATCAATGCCCAAGCTGAAAAATCCCCAATCAACCTGCAAAATTCAGAACTAATTTCATTATGGCTCAGTTTCTAAGGAAAGGACAGCTAAAAATGCATGTTGATGTAACTTCTCAGAAAGGAAAGCTATCCTGCTTTCAAATTGCAGTGCAGGGAGAAGACACCATGCCTGAACCCTGAAATTTAGAACTATGCCATTGCTGATTTTCTGTGCAAGAAGGAAATATGATTCTTTGTTACTGCTCTTATTTATTGCAGACCTTGTCTGGAATGTGGTATTGAAGCCATGCTTGATGAGTTGCCGCCTTGAACTTTCCCACTGATCAATGCTGGTGCTACGGCTGCATGAAAGAATAGCTTTCCTGAGGAGCCACTATCACATGGGAAACCTAGCAAGCATTTTTTTTTTTTTTAAATGGCCCAGAGTCTCGTATGCTTAAGCTTCGGACATGCCCCCCTGGAAAAAAAAAAAAAAGGCAAAATGGCAAATGGTGACTGACCATTTGAAAATTGGAATGTTATAACAACAAGAGGTAAGGTCAAAAGCAGAAATCCTCCTTTCTGTGAAATGATCAGATACCAGGGGATGAAAATGTGCAGGAAAAAGGAAGGTTAATATGAAGCAAGAGGACAGGAATCATATTTCTTCTCTGCAGGGTGACAAATAAAAAGTTGCCTTTATTTTTCTGTGCAAATAAACTTTACTTTAGGAATTGTAGCAGTGGTTGGTCTCCCATAAAATAGGCTTTATCTGTTGTGGTGACAACCTAAGGCAGGGAGGAGTTCGTGGCAGGGTAATTGCCATCTTTTCCATTATTTTTGTCAGTATTTTTGTTATTTTGTGGTGAGATTGCAGGAAAAGTCTAGACAAATGCTATCAAGAATGAGGGCCAAGAGAAAGGTTTAATCCAATTCTTCGGCAGTTCATGTGGAAAGTATGTGTCACTGGAGTAGGCCAGGACAGAGTCTTCAAACACATGTAAGTCAGTGTCTGTGTAAAAACCCCAGCCTGTCCACAAGTTCTACACTTTAGGGGCTTCCCTGAATGGGATACCCATGGTGAAAGCATCCGTTGGAAAGAAAGTTACCTTTGAGAAAGAAGTATGGCAGGTCATCAGTAGCTGTTGGAAACTAATGACTTCTGAAGGATGCCAACCAACAACTAAAAGCCATGAGAAATTGGGACAACCCATGAACCTTCATCTAGCTTATGAAATGAAACAAGAATTAGATCTGAGCTAAGTTTAAGTAAGTTTAACCCAGCTACCTTCATCCACTGACCACATTCCTGGCCTTTTCATGGGCAGTTAAGTATTTTAAATAATTACCAATTCTTTCTTTCTCGAGATTTTATTTATTTATTTATTTGACAGAGAGAGAGAGTACAAACAGGGGGAGTGGCAGGGAGAGGGAGAAGCAGGTTCCTGCTGAGCAGGGAACCTGATGCAGGACTTGATCCCAGGACCCTGGGATCATGACCTGAGCCGAAGGCAGATGCTTAACCGACTGAGCCACCCAGGCACCCCAAATATTTACCAATTCTACTGTGAGTCAGTTACGTGCTGATTTTAATCTCTTCTCCACCCTCCAGACATTCCTAACACTTTCTGTTCCCTATGGTCATAATTTATGCGCATGCCACAACTTCCAGTATAGACTTTAGCTGCTCAGTCTAGGTCTTTCCTTCCTTGTACCCTCCATGGTTCCTAGCTCTGTGCTTCACATATAGTACACACTCAAGTGTTTGTTGACTGACTGGTTGACTAAATGAATAGATGAGGGCCTCATCCTTATGTGTTGCCATCAAAAAAAAAGAAAAAAAATCACAGCAAAAACACCACCTGCCCTGCCCCCACACTCTCCTGTGGATGCACCTCCTCCAATAAGCTCTTGGCTGGAGCCCATCCAAAGTGGTACCACAGCCTGGCAGTGTGCAAACAGCCTTGACAGGGGCCAGCACCACTCCAAAGTGACTCCAGCCCTGGGAAGAAGGGAAGATAACTACACACACTGATCTAACTACAGCTCCAGCAGTGAGCTAGGGATAGACATCAGATCTGACTACAGGCCCCACCCACCAATGAAAGCTTCTCAGGGGACAACACACGAAGCATGCCCAACAATTTGGTGCTCCTGCATCTCTGGCAACACCTGGTCTGACTCAACTCAAGCCCAAGGAAGCTGCAAACTGGCCCACTAACAACACAGGGACCAAACCCTGTCCATAGCAGACAAAGAGAGCATTGCAGATGACTGGACTGAAGGCTAACATGGCTCAGCCACAACAATAGGGCATACACAACACACATAACACTCATAGGAGACACTCCTGAAGTGCCAGGTTCCGGTGAACAGGGGACATTGCATTGCAGGGCACTACAGGATCTCTTCTTCATAAGGCCACTACTTTCAAGAGCAGGAGATGTAGCTGACTTTCCTAACACATAGAAACAGACCCCAAGAGTTAGATAAAATGAGGAGAAAAAGAAATATGTCCCAAATGAAAGAACAGGACAAAAATGCAGCAAGAGAGCTAAATGAAATGTGGATAAGTAATATGCCTGATAGAGAGTCTAAAGTAATGGTCATAAAGATAGTTACTGGACTTGAGAAAAGAATGGAAGACCTCAGTAAGATCCTCAACAAAGAGATAGAAAACATAAAAAAGAACCAATCAGAGATGAAGAACACAATAAATGAAATAAAAAATACATTAAGATTCTACATACACAACTGTATTGTCTATGAATAATAAGTTTTTTGTACTCCTTTCTTACTCTTGTATCTTACATGATATTGTTTTCCAAAACACAACTTATCTGATATTGTTTTCCAAATTCTGGCTCTTTCCTTAAATTTAACAAATTAAAAATTGTAATTATTTTCCATTAAAAAAATACACTAGAGAGAATAAATAGTAGGCTAGAAGAAGCAAAAGATCAGATCAGCAACCTGGAGAACAGAGTAATGGAGAGCAATCAAGCTGAACAGGAGAGAGAAAAAATAATAATAAATGAAAATAGATTTAGGGAACACAGCAATACCATCAAACATAATAACATTTACATTATAGGGATCCCAGGAGAAAAGAGAAAAGGGAGCAGAAAATGTATTTAAAGAAATAATAGCTGAAAACTTCCAAAATCTGGGGAAGGAAACAGAAATCCAGATCCAGGAGGCACAGAGAGACCCCAAAAAAATCAATGCAAAAAGGTCCATACTAAGACACATAGAATTAAAGTGACAAAAAGTACTGATAGGGAATTTTAAAAGCAGCAAAAGAAAACAGTCACATACAAGAGAAACATCATATGGCTTATCAGCTGATTTTTCAGCAGAAACTTTACAAGCCAGAAGAAAGTGGCTGATATATTCAAAGTACTGAAAGAAAAAACTTAAACCAAGAATTCTTTATCCTGTAAGGTAATCATTCAAAATAGAAGGAAAGATAAAGAGTCCCAGACAAACAAAAGTTAAAAGAATTTATCATGACAAAACCAGGCCTACAAGAAATCTTAAAGGGGGGGGCGCCTGGGTAGCTCAGATGGTTAAGTGTCTGCCTTCAGCTCAGGTCATGATCCCAGCGTCCTGGGATCGAGTCCCGCATCAGGCTCCCCACTCCGCGGGAAGCCTGCTTCTCCCTCTCCCACTCCCTCTGCTTGTGTTCCCTCTTTCGCTGTGTCTTTCTCTGTCAAATAAATAAATAAAATCTTTTAAAAAAAAAAAAAAGAAAGAAATCTTAAAGGGGACTCTGAGTGAAGAAAAAAAAAAAACAGAAGTAGGAGTAAGAAAAGTGGGAAGCACAAGAGCAGTGAAAGTAGGTGTATCTATAAAAGTGATTCACAAAATAGAAGGATGTAAAGTATGACACCATATGCCTAAAACATGGTGGAGAAAGGATTAAATAATGGATACAAATTTAAATGACCATCAACTTAAAATAGACTGCCATATGCATATACAAACCTAAAAGTAAGCACAAATCAAAAACCAATAATAGAGGGTGTCTGGGTGTCTCAGTCATTAAGCGTCTGCCTTCGGCTCAGGTCATGATCCCAGGGTACTGGGATCAAGTCCCACATATGGCTCCCTGCTCGGTGGGAAGTTGCTTCTCCCTCTCCCACTGCCCCTGCTTGTGTTCCTGCTCTTGCTATCTCTGTCTCTGTCAAATAAATAAATAAAATCTTTAAAAAAAAAATGATATGCAAAATATAAAGAGAAAGGAATCCAAGTATATCATTAAAGAAAGCTACCAAATCATGAGAGAAAAGAGCAACAGAAGGAACACAGAACTACAAAAACAACTAAAAAGCAAGTATCTACCATCAATAATTATTTTGAATGAAAATGGCCTAAATACTCCAATCAAAAGACATAGGGTGATGGAATGGATTAAAAATCAAGGCCCATCTGTATGCTGCCTACAAGAGACTCATTTCAGACCTAAAGACACATGCAGACTGAAAGTAAAGGGATGGAAAAGCATTTAGCATGCAAAAGGAAGTGAAAAGAAAGCCAAGGTAGGAATACTTACATCACACAAAATAGACTTTAAAATAAAGACTATAACAAGAGATAAAGAAGGACCCTATATAATCATAAAGGGAATAATCCAACAAGAAGATATAACAATTGTAAATATTTATGCATCCAACATGGCAACACCAAATACATAAAGTGCCTAATAACAAACAAAAAAGAAGTAATCGATAATAATACAATAATAATAGGGGACTTTAACACCCCACTTACATCAATGGATAAATCATTCAAATAGGAAATTAACAAGGAACAGTGGTTTAGAATGACACATTGGACCAGATGGATCTAACAGATATGTTCAGAACACTCCATCCTAAAACAGCAGAATACACAGTCTTTCCAAGTGTATATGGAACATTCTCCAGAATGTCTGGCAACAAAATAAGTCTCAACAAATTCAAAGAGATCAAAGTCATACCATGCATCTTTTCTGATCACAACACTATGAAACTAGAAATCAACCACAAGAAAAAATCTGGAAAGAACACAAATACAAGGAGGTTAAATAACATGCTACTAAACATGAATGAGTCAACCAAGAAATCAAAGAGGAAATCAAAAAAAATGCATGTGACAAATGAAAATGAAAACACAAAGGTCCAAAAATCTTTGGGATGCAGCAAAAGCTGTTCTAAGAGGGAAGTTTATAGCAATACAGGCCTACTTCAAGATGCAAGAAAAATTGGGGCACCTGGGTGGCTCAGTCAGTTAAGCAGCTGCCTTTGGCTCAGGTCATGATCCCAGGGTCCTGGGATCGAGGCCCACATCGGGCTCCCTGCTCAGCAGGAAGATAGGTTTCTCCCTCTCCCTCTACCCCTCCCCCCACCCCCACTCGTGCACTCTCTCTCTCAAAGAAATAAATAAAAATCTTAAAAAAAAGAAGAAAAATTTCACATAAAAAAATTAACCTTACACTGAAAGAAGCTAGAAAAAGAACAAACAAAACCCAAAACCAGCAGAAGGAAGGAAATAATAAAGCAGAACTAAACAAAATAGAGACTAAAAAAAAAAAAAAAAATAGAACAGATCAATGAAACCAGGAGCTGGTTCCTTGAAAAGATCAACAAAATTGATAAATCTTTAGCCAGATTCATCAAAAATAAAAACAAAAAAGAGAGAGACAGAGAGGACTCAAATAAACAAATACAGAAATGAAAAAGGAGAACTAACAACCAACACCACAGACATACAAAGGGTTATAAGAAAATATTATAAAATATTGTATGCCAATAAATTGGACAACCTAGAAGAAATGGACAAATTCCTAGAAACATGTGATCTACCAAAAGTGAAGCAGAAATAAAAAATTTGAACAGACTGATGACCAGCAATAAAATTGGATCAGTAATAAAAAAAAAAAAAAACTCCCAACATACAAAAGTCCAGGACCAGACAGCTTCACAGGTGAATTCTACCAAGCATTCAAAGAAGAGTTAATACCTATTCTTCTCAAATTATTCCAAAAAATAGAAGAAGGAAAGCTTCTAAATTCATTCTACAAGGCCAGCATTACCCGGATACCAAAACCAGATAAAGGCAAGACAAAAAAAGAGAACTATGGAGAAAACTATAAAGAGAACTATCCTCAACAAAATATTAGCAAACCAAATACAACAATACAAAAAAAAAAAAAAATCATTCACCATGATCAAGTGGAATTTATTCCTGGGATGCAAGGGTGGTTCAATATTCACAAATCAATCAACATAATACATCACATCAACAAGAGACAGAATAAAAACCATATGATTTCAATAGATGCAGTAAAAGCATTTCACAAGTACAACATCCATTCATGACAGAAACCCTCAACAAAACAGGTATAGAGAGAACATACTTCAATATAATAAAGGCCATATATGAAAAACCCACAGCTAATATCATCCTCAATGGTGAAAAACTGAGACTTTTGCCCCTAAGATCAGGACAAGACAAGGAAGTCCACTCTCATCACTTTTTTCAACATAGTACTGGAAGTCCTAACCACAGCAATCAGACAAGAAAAAGAAGTAAAAGGCATCTAAATTGGTAAGGAAGAATGGGGTGCCTGGGTGGCTCAGTCAGTTAAGCATCTGCCTTCAGCTCAGGTCATGTTCCCGGAGTCCTGGGATTGAGCCCCATGTCAGTCTCTCTGCTCAGAGGGGAGTCTGCTCCTCCTTTCTCCCCTCCCCCTGCTCCTGCTCTGTCTGTCTCTCTCTGTCTCTCTTTCTCTCAAATAAATAAATCTTTAAATTGGTTAAGAAAGAAGTAAAACTTTCACTATTTGCCAATGACATTATAGTATATATAGAAAACTCTAAAGACTCCACCAAAAAACTATTAGAATTGATAAATGAATTCAATAAAGTCTCAGGATACAAAATCAATGTACAGAAATCTGTTGCTTTTCTATATACTAATAATGAAGCAGCAGAAAAAGAAATTAAGAAAACAATCCTATTTAAATTGCATCAAAAATAATAAAGTACCTAGGAATAAACTTAACCAAAGAAGTGAAAGAGCTATACTCTGAAAACTATGAAACATTGATGAAAGAAAGTGAAGACGACAAAAAGAAATGGAAAGACATTCCATGCTCATGGATTGGAAGAACAAATATTGTTAAAATGTCTATACTACCCAAAGCAATCTACACATTTAATGCAATCCCCATCAAAATATAACAGCATTTTTCACAGAACTAGCACAAACAATCCTAAAATTTGTATGGAATCACAAAAGACCCCAAATAGCCAAACCAATCTTGAAAAAGAAAAGCAAAGCTGGAGATACCACAATTCCAGACTTCAAATTATATTACAAAGCTATAGTAATCAAAGCAGTATGGTATTGACACAAAAACAGACACATAGATCAATAGAACAGAATAGAAAACCCAAAAATAAACCCACAATTATATGGTCAATTAATCTTCAACGAAGCAGGAAAGAATATCTAGTGGGGGAAAAGACAGTCTCTTCAACAAATGGTGTTGGGAAAACCGGTCAGGACATGCAAAAGAATGAAACTGGACTACTTTCTTACACCATACACAAAAATAAAGTCAAAATGGATTAAAGGCCTAAATGTGAGACCTGAAACCATAAACATCCTAGAAGAGAGCACAGGCAGTAATGTCCCTGATATTGGCCATAAGAACATTCTTCTAGATTTGTCTCCTGAGGCAAGGGAAATAAAAACAAAAACAAGCTATTGGGACTACCTCAAAATAAAAAGCTTCTGCACAGCAAAGAAAACAAAACTAAAAGGTCAAACTACAGAGTGGAAGAAGATATTTGCAAATGACATATCTGAAAAAGGGTTATTATCCAAAATATGTAAAGAACTTACCTACCTGACACCCAAAAAACAAATAATCCAATTACAAAGTGGGCAGAAGACATGAACAGACATTTCTCCAAAAAAGACATACAGATGGTCAACAGACACATAAAAAGATGCTCAATATCACTCATCATCATGGAAATGCAAATCAGAACCACAACAAGGTATCACCTCACACTTGTCAGAATGGCTAAAGTCAAAAACACAAGAAACAACAAGTGTTGGCAAAAATGTGGAGAAAAAGGAACCCTCATGCACTATTAGCGAGAATGCAAACTAGTGCAGCCACTGTGGAAAACAGTATGGAGGTTCCTCAAAAAGTTTTTTTAAAAATTAATTAAAAAGTTAATTAAAATTTAATTTAAAAAATTAAATTAATTCCAGTAATTCAAACTGGGCATTTACCCAAAGAATACAAAAACACTAATTCAAAAAGATATATGCCCCCTATGTTTATTGCAGCATTATTTTCAATAGCCAAATTATGGAAGCAGCCCAAGTATCCATTGATAGATGAATGATAAAGAAGATGTGGTATATATATACAACAGAACATTACTCAGCCATAAAGAATGAAATCTTGCCATTTGTAATGACATGGATGGATCTTGAGGGTACAATATTATATGAAATAAGTTAGTTAAGAGAAAAAAATTCCATTTGATTTCACTCATATGTGGAATTTAAGAAATAAATGAACAAAGAAAAAAAAGAGACAAACCAAAAAAGACTCCTAACGAGAACAAACATGGTTACCAGAGGGGAGGTGATTGGGGGGCATGGGCGAAATAGGTGAAGGAGATTGAGAGTACACTTATGATGAGCACTGAGTAATGTATAGAATTGTTGAATCACAATATTGTACACCTAAAACTAATAGAACAATGTATGTTAACTCTAATGGAATTGACATTTTTAAAAAAATCACAGCAGAAAATATTTTCTAGCTCCTGTTCCCATTCCAGTCTGTCTATCCTATCTTTGGGCCTCTAGACCAGCAGTCACATCCACACACTCAGGCATCTAGCACCCAGCAAGAAGGTGGTTTGGGCTTCTGTCCCCTATTTACTAAACCATCCAGGAGCTTCTTGATCCTCCAACCGTCCTGGCTCCTCCTTAAGCCCTGATTTCTTGGCTCTGACACTGGAATAATATTACTAGAGCTCTCTCAACCCCCAGCCCCAAAACAGAGTGGACTGTCTGATCTTGCAGCTCCAGGCTTACCCTGAGCACAGTTTTGTACTTACCTTCCAGCTCCCTCCACATCTAAGTGCTGCCCCCTACCCCAGAATCACACTCTCCCTAGATCCAATTCAGGCAGCATCCCTCTTAACTAATACTTCCCAGGTTAGACCTAGTCCTCCACAGCAGGGTTGTGCCTGCCACAACCAGACCTCCAGCTCATACCTACAGGCTACATTCTAGTTGGCAACCCACTCCCTAACCACACTACCCATCCTGGACCACTGTGTCTCAGTCAGTCAGAGAGAACCACTACACACCAGTTCCTACTCCAAGGGTGGGAAGGTAGGTTCTCCAGCTGTTCAGAGGAGAGGAGCTGCCCTTAGATACTTTGAGAGGAAAGATAGGGAGCCTTGCAACTCACAGGAAAACCATGGTCCTATTTTCCTTACAAAGACACTATAATATTTCCACATTCAATCCAATGCCCTGTGGAGAGGGTAGGACAGTTCTGCCTGTGGTCCCATGTTACCCCTTAGAATGTGAGGTATTTCACAGAGTATCATTCATTACACACACACACAAACACATTTGCATACACACACAAATGCTTGCAAACACACATGTTAATACTGAGAACAACTTCTATATGCAGAAAGCAGAATATCTGGATAAATACTATTTGTTGAGTGAGTTCTCAGATTCAGATTGAAGCAATCAGCTCATTTCATGCTAAACCATTATAAGATCAAGGACTGTTGCTCCCATTTGGCAATGTCTGGAAACATTTTTGATTGTTACAACTATGGGAGGTGCCACTGGCATCTAGTAGTTAGAGGCCAGAGATGCTGTTAACTATCCTATATGCACAGGTCAGCCATCACAACAAAGAATCATCCTGACCAAAATGGCAATAGTGCCAAGATGGAGAAGACGTGCTCTACACCCTACATTCAAGCATCCAACTCTAATGGACCTCAAGATTCCCCATCAGTGCACGAGAAAAGCTAGTAAGCAGCTAAGACAAGATTTCAATCCAGGCAATCTGGTTCCAAAATCTAAGCTCTTAACCACTCTGCTATTTGACGTTAAGCTATTCCTTACCCAGGAATACTGAGGCAAGGGTACTCTAAGCAGGGATAGAGTAGAATAGGGGATATGTGTAGGCTCTAAACCTTCTTCTTCTATAAAATGGGGATAATAAAAAATGCCCACTTCATAAATCCATTGTGAGGAATAAATTAAATAATATGTCAAACATTTATTCCAGTGCCTGGCACACAGTAAGCTCTCTAAAAATGTTAGTCATTCAAGGGAAACAAAAGCAAAAATGAACTATTGGGACTTCATCAAGATAAAGAGCTTCTTCACAGCAAAGGAAACAATCAACAAAACTAAAAGGCAACCTACAGAATGGGAGAAGATATTTGCAAATGACATATCAGATAAAGGGCTAGTATCCAAGATCTATGAAGAACTTATCAAACTCAACACCCAAAAAACAAATAATCTAATCAAGAAATGGGCAGAAGACATGAACAGACATTTCTCCAAAGAAGACATCCAAATGGCCAACAGACACATGAAAAAATGCTCCACATCACTTGGCATCAGGGAAATACAAATCATAACCACAATGAGATACCACCTCACACCAGTCAGAATGGCTAAAATTAACAAGACAGGGAACAACAAATGTTGGCGAGGATGTGGAAAAAGGAGAACCCTTTTACATTGTTGGTGGGAATGCAAACTGGTACAACCACTCTGGAAAATGGTATGGAAGTTCCTCAAGAAGTTAAAAACAGAGCTACCCTATGACCCAGCAACTGCCCTACTAGGTATTTACCCCAAAGATACAAATGTAGTGATCCAAAGGGGCACCTGCACCCCAATGTTCATTGCAGAATGTCCACAATAACCAAACTGTGGGAAGAGTCAAGATGTCCACTGACATCTTGTGTATATATATATATATACATATATACACACACACAATGGAATATTACTCAGCCATCAGAAAGGATGAATACTTATCATTTACATCAACATGGATGGAGCTGGAGGGTATTATGCTGAGTGAAATAAGTCAATCAGAGAAAGACAATTATCATGTGGTTTCACTCATATGTGGGATATAAGAAACAGGGCAGAGGACCATAGAGGAAGGGAGAGAAAACAGAATGGGAAGTTATCAAAGAGGGAGTAAAACCATGAGAGACTCTTTTTCTTTTTTTTTAAGATTTTTATTTATTCATCTGAGACACAGAGATACAGAGAGAGAGCATGAGCAGGGAGAGAGGCAGAGGGAGAGGGAGAAGCAGGCTCCTTGCTGAGCCAGGAGCCCGATGTGGGACTCGATCCCAGGACCCTGGGATCATGACCTGAGCTGAAGGCAGACGCTTAACCATCTGAGCCACCCAGGCGCCCCACCATGAGAGACTCTTAATGATAGGAAACAAACTGAGAGTTGCTGGAGGGGAGGTAGGTGGGGGGATGGGGTAATTAGGTGACGAGCATTAAAGAGGGCACGTGATGTGATGAGCACTGGGTGTTATACGCAACTGAAAATTTATTGAACACTACATCTGTTACTAATGATGTACTACAAGTTGGCTAATTGAATTTAAATTTAAAAAATAAATTAAAAATTTAGCCATTTTTTATTATTATTATTATTATTATTATTATTATTATTATTATTATTACTATTACAAAGATAGTGAGTGGTGGAGTCAGGAAGCAAACTCAGCTTTCTCCAGGTTCAAACTCTAGACTGGAGAACTATAAAAGTAAAAAAGAAGTACTCCAAATATTAGTTTAACTATTTAGAAATGAAATTCTTCCTAATTAAAGATAACTGCCTAATGCACAAGTCATTTAATACATCACAATAATTTGACGGTCTTACTTTTTTAATACTAAAGTGTGTTCCTGTTGGCTTCATGGGCTTACAGCTTGTGGCTCAGGCAGAAAGATCACCTGCACTTTAAGTATTCAAAGAAGAAATGATAACGATTCCAAAGTCTGGGCTAAATTTAAAACTAATATTAGAGGCTTATGGCCTGACCATTATGTGAATTTGTTCCTGAGCCAAAGAATCATTAAACCATGCAGCTTAACCAAAGGGACTTCCAGAGGTCACACAACCATCCCTCTATATCCAGAGGGACAAAAGCCCACTTTACTTCACTTAACAACTCGGCCTCTTCTGAAAAAAGAAAGCATTACACCACAGCTAAATATCTTCTTCAGCACATGTTGAAAAGATAAATAGAAATTATGCCCCTTAAGAAACTAATTATCAAAGACAGATATTAAGTTTTCTCAAATTCAATTCTTATATTTCCATACAATTCTTTTATTTTTCTGGTTATTCTTCTATTATGTTTTCCAAATCCTTGAAACAATCAGATTTGTTACAGGTTTAGTAGAGTAGGACCTCAGTGAGAAATCTAACGATGCCTAACACAGTGTTTGGCACACAGCACATGATCACTAAATAAGTGATAAAGGTTATGGCACCTAGCAGCCTACTCAAGGTCTGCCTTTGAAGGTAATTTCTTGTTCTTCTCATCTGAGTAAAGGAGGAACATCCACATCAAATTAATTATGAGTCCTTAAAACCCCTCTACATGGCAATTAAAAGTTTATAAGCAGTTATCATGACCTGAACTTTGTCTTATAGTTATATTCAGCAGCCTGTCCCTAAAAAGCTTATCTACCACTTGAATCTCCATTCCATACCCTTGGCAAAGCCAACATGTTGCATTACTCTAGGGGCACCAAAAAGACATGGTCTATATAGTTAAATCATGAAGTTGTTCAACCCTCCTGGTGATGTTCAATTTACAACTTGCAAAGCTTTACACAATAGCTTCTTACAGTCCAGAAAACACTTCATCATTTTGTGAGAAAGGCCTGGTTGCATTTCCCTGACCATTTGGGCAAGAAGGAGAGAAGTTATTCTTGGTGAAAATCCTAATACAGTGAAAAAGTAAAAGGTGAGTCTTGCTCCCTGCAGAGAATCCCAACAAATCTCAAAGAGATGATATAGTAGGAATCAGGAATTTGGAACCCTATTAGTTTGAATTCATGGTTCTAATACTCTGACTGGGGAGCCCTCTCCTGAGACCTTGTTCCTGGCAGCATTTCTGATCTTGAAAAACAAAATGATGCTTCTTCAAAGCCCCAACAGCAGCCCAGTTAGAAAGCAGCCCAGGCAAACAGCTTTCTCTTCCCTTTAATCTTACTCTATCATTTAGCCAAATGCAGATTCTATTTATTTCCTTTTGTACATTTCTATCATCAACACTAATTAACTTATAAGACTTTCAGTTTGTCAAGTTCTTTAATATCTTGTTGTTTTGCAAATGTCTTAAACCAGCAACACTTTTCTTAAACCACACTGTCTAGAGCACAATGATTTCCAGTTGATCAGGTGTCAGTCTTTTCTGAATCCCTGATTTAGAACAATGTTTTCATTATAAAATTAGACCAACAGGAAGGCTTCAATTTTGAGAACTCTCATATTTTAATATATATGTGATGACTATTTGTTGCTAACTAAGTTGGGGTTCTTAAAAGCCATTTTATAGCCAAATGTCTCACTGAACTTCATAAGTACATTAGCATCACTTAACTGTGAAGTTTAAAAATCCCCAAGAGGTTATTTAGTCAAGTAACTTGTCTGCATTCAAGTTAATATCCTAAATAGATGAGATCTCCTGCTCCTTGGTGAGGAGGGATTATTCTAGAAGTGAAGACACTGAATGTAGGGCACTCCTTCCAGGAATCTGACTGGGAAGGAGGACAAAGAGAAATAGGACCTGGAGGGAAGACAATATCCAATGACTGGGCTGTTGTTTTAAAGATGGGGGAAATTTGAATGTGTCTGAATCTGAAAGAAAAGAGCCAAGAGACATGGAAAGATTGCAGGCACCAGAAAGAGAGGATAATCAAAAGTGCATCACTGAGGAGGCTGCAGTGGATAGAAGCCAGGAAACAGTGGAGGGAATAGTCTTTCACAGAAGAAAAGCTTTCTCTGGCAACAGTTTGTGGTGTGTGGGAGAAGCTGAAGGAATTCCAAAAAGTTGATCTCGGTTTCCTCCAACCACAGCAGTATCTCAGGTCCAACCACCCTAAAGTGGAGAAAATCCTTGGATTTGACTTACCTCTCTATTCCATTTTGATTTCTGTCCTATATGCCACTTTATTCTAACCAGCAGAGCATGTTCCCTTCTTTCACAATTATGCATGAGTATTCATTTGCAAATATTTTTACTTAATTGCTCATAACATGTCAAAAAATTTTGTTCTGTTTCTAAGATTTTAAGAGAAATTTGAAATCCATTAGTATTTTTAATTGCTGCACTTTTCAAATAGATGTGAATACTTTTTTGCTTACATAAAAAGATTGCAGTGAGATGATTCAAAGCAGTAACCACATCTCTGTGGTTTCTAAAGCCCTAGAACCAGAACAAAACCAGACTTTCAGAATAGTGTCTAGCACTGTCCTGAAACTGCTCCCTTGAAAGTCACCATTCACTTATTTCTTGTCAAACCCAAGTCTTTTTCTCTTGATCTTTTGCCAGGTATGTCACTTTTAAATTCAATTCCACAAGCATTCTTTGATCATAGATGGTGTACAAAAATTTATGTGAGTCAATGATGAGAGGCAGTGACTGAGACACAGCCCAAGTCTTTGTTTATAAAATAAAAGGTCACACACACACACCACTATCCATATTATAATGTAATAAGTGCTAAAGGGCTTGGGGAACCAAGGGGAAAACAACTAATTCTGCCCAGAGATCAAGAACGCCACACAGGAATTTGAAAAACAAGGCAGAGGATCATAGGAGAAGGGAGGGAAAAATGAAACAAGACAAAACCAGAGAGGGAGACAAACCATAAGAGACTCTTAATCTCAGGAAACAAAATGAGGGTTGCTGGAGTGGTGGGGGGTGGGAGGGATGGGGTGGCTGGGTGATAGACATTGGGAAGGGTATGTGCCTTGGTGAGCACTGTGAATTGTGTAAGATTGATGAATCACAGACCTGTACCCCTGAAACAAATAATATATTATATGTTAATAAAAAGAAAAAGAAAGAAAGAAAGCCAGCCAGCCACACAGGAGGGATTCTCCTGGCCTTGAAGGATGAATAGGAGTCTGAGATATCAACTACTGTACTATCATCACAGTATTGTCTCCTTTACCAGCAACTCTTCTTCCACCTTTCTGAGGGTATTTCTCTCCCTCAGCCCCAAGTCTGTCCTCAGTTCTTCATTCTTCTCCATATCTACCTACTCCCTCTGTCAGCTCCTCTCCTCTCACTGCTTTTAATTATCAGTTTTCCGATGATGATAATGATGATAGCAAAACCTCTTCCCCATGGTTTTCCCTCCACACAGAACATATTGTAAGATACTCCATTGCCCATAACTCAACACTCCCTTTAGCCATGGCTGGTCTTCTGGACCTCTTTCTGTGTGGACATGCCTTCCAAGATCACTGAAGCCCACAAAGACCTATTCTTTTCCCCAAAACTATCATATTCGTATACCTAGACAGTTTAACTTTTACTATGTAGTGTCTGCAAATGTTTCAGTGGCTCATATCATTCCTCTCCTACTAAACTGCGAGTGCCTTTGGTTAAGAACTATATCTACTGCTTCTCTTGAAACACTTTTTACCTGCCCTCACTCCTACTCTCCCCATTTCTTTAGGGCCTAATCAGGGAAAGCAGATATATGCCACCAGAGCTCCTCCTTGGCCATCCTGTGCTCTTGGCAGACATCACCAATCAGACACAAAATCAAATTTACCTCACTGTCCTTTTCAACATGACATTTCAGGCAACTACTACCAATCCAAGGGAAATGGCTCCCAGGCTAATATCTACTATTTCATACCTTAATAGAGATGGACTTGCTCTTTAATCCATATTTGTTGACAGGTTGAATTTTGGCTTCTTAACAAGGTAGTCCCAAAATCCTCAAAAATAATGTTATAGTAAGTATAGGTAACCATAATTAGGTTGGGCTATATAGGGGAGGGTTTGAAGTTTCATCAATAACACGTGCTAGATTCCGGCTTCCACTTAAGATGTACAAAGGTGGAAAGAACTTTGCCTCCACACTTACAATGACAGAAAAGCCAGATGATATTCAAAATCATATTTTTTTTCCTTGAACCCACATGAGAGCTGAGGTTGTAGGGTGAACAACTAGCCCAAAATCTAAGGAAAGATAAGTGCCTCCAAGAAGAAACAGGACATAAGTGCTGATTTTCCTGGGACAGACAACAGCTACCACACAAGCTGGTAAAGAGAATTCAGCTAAAATTCTTAACCAAAGGCTTCAGGCTGAGTGGGCCAGTATGAGATTATCGCATGCTTGGGAGCCACAGACATAGGGAAATCTACATCCATTCACAGGACCTTCACAGACCTCCCTGGGTGCTCACGAGAAATGGGAGGCAGACTGGGAGACCAGAGAAAGCAAAGTATAGGTCTGGAAAGGGGGGGGGGCAGTTACCACCACAGGAAAGACACAAAGTCCTACACACAGTCTTCCCAAAAGAATAAAAACTTTAAGCTGTGGGAGAAAGAACAAGTCCAGTCACCTCAGGGCACAGATGAAAGCCCACTGCAGCTGGGAAAAAAGAAAGAGAAAAAAACTTCTATCTCTGGGAGTGAGGCAGGAAACCTGACAAGCCCAACCTATTAGAGATTCTTAACATTAGGAAGGAACAAGATTACTGAGAAGATCCACCCTCAAGACCCAGGAGCACAGAGCCTACCGAAGACAGAGGCCAAGCCAAAAAAACAGAGCTTTCCTCATCCCGCCTCCCACACCAGGATATCAAGAACTAAGTAGCAAGCAATAGCAGAGAAACAGGAACATGAGAGAGAAATTCTGAAATTCAGGCTCACAGGATGGCCTAAAGCTACGGGTGGAACAAAAGCATTGGGAAAAAGCCTCCAGAAGCCTATCCCCCATCTAAGTACAAATTCATGCTGGAGGAATTTGAAGCCTATGGTACATTGTCACACACATGTACACACGCACATGGACCTAGATTTAAAAAAGAAGTATGCTCATTTTGGCCATACATATGTTTATTTCAGCCTCTAGTGGACCCTGCATAAGACGTCTCACATTTAGTGGGAAATTGTGAGACACATAAAGAAACAAGAAAAAAAATACACTGTCCAGAGAACAAGCAAACAACAAAACCAGACTCGCATATGACTCAGATGTTAGAACTTTCAGACATAATTATGAAATAATTATGATTAATATATTGAAGACTAAAGTGTAAAAGGTAGAAAGTATGCATGAGCAGATGGAGAATTCAACAGACAAAGAGGTACTAACCAATATTCTTCATTGAACACAGATACGAAAATCCTCAACAACATTCTCTAAAAATGAATCAAGCAATATATTTTTAAAAAGAATGTATCATGATCAAGTGGAATTCACCTCAGGGAATGAATGATTCAACACCTGAAAATCATTTGATATAGTTTACCTTACCGACACATTAAAGATAAACAATAGGACACCTCAATAGTTGTAGAAACACCTTTGACAAAATCCAACATCCATTTCTGATTAAAAATTTTTTTAAAACTCAGAAAACTAGGAATAGAAGAGAACTTCCACAAACTGACAAAGAGCCACTACAAAAAACCTAAAGCTAGCACCATACTTCATGGTGAATGACCAAATGCTTTTCCTTAAGATTGAGAACAAAGCAAGGTTATCAGCTCACTCCACCCATGTTTAATATTATCCTGGAGGTTCTACCTATTGCAATAAAACAATGAAAATAATTAACACAGACATAATGTGAAAAGAAGAAATAAAACTCTCTCCTCATAGGCAACATGATAATTGTTGATGTAGAAAGATCCCGAAGAAGCTGCCAAAAAAAACTACTACAACTCCCATTATAGACTTATTAGACTGGCCAAAATCCAGAACACTGACAATACCAAGTGCTGATGAACATGTGAAGCAACAGTAACTCTCATTCATTGCTAATGGGAATGCAAAATGGAACAGCCACTTTGGAAGACAGTTTGGCAGTTCATTACAAAACTAAACATACTCATCATATGATCCAGCAATCATGTTCCTTGGTATTTACCCAAAGAAGTTGAAAACTTTTGTCCATACAAAAACCTGCACACAGGGCGCCTGGGTGGCTCAGTCGTTAATCGTCTGCCTTCGGCTCAGGTCATGATCCCAGGGTCCTGGGATCGAGTCCCACATCGGGCTCCCTGCTCCGCAGGAAGCCTGCTTCTCCCTCTCCCGCTCCCCCTGCTTGTGTTCCTGCTCTGGCTATCTCTCTCTCTGTCAAATAAATAAATAAAATCTTTAAAAAAAAAAAAAAAAAACCTGCACACAGATGTTTATAGCAGCTTTATATATAATGGCCAAAACTTGGAAGCAACCAAGATGTCCCTCAGTATGTAAATGGGTAAATGAACTGTGACACATCCAGACAATGGAATATTATTCAGCACTTAAAAAAAAAAAAAAAAGAGCTATCAAACCATGAAAAGACATGGGGAAATTTAAATGCATACCAAGTGAAAGAAGCTAATCTGAAAAGGCTGCATAGTATATGTTTCCCACTATGTGACATTCTGGAAAAGGCAAAACTATGGAGACAGTAAAAAGATCAGCAGTTATCAGGAGTTGGAGAGAAGAATGAGTAAGAGGGGTATACTGTATTTTTAAGGCAATGAAACTACTCTGTATGATATTATAATGGTGGATACATGTTATTATACATTTGTCTAAATACATAGACTATACAACACCAAGAATTAACCTAATGTAAACTATGAACTTTGGATGATAATAACGTGTCAATGTAGCTTCTTGAATTGTAACAAATGTACAACAAAATGTACCCAATGTGGGGGATGTTGACAATGAGGTAGGCTATGTATGTGTGGGGGCTGAGGGTATGAGGAATCTCTATACCTTCCTCTCAATTTTGCTGTGAATTTAAAACTGCTCTAAAATATAAAGTCTATTTTTTTAAAAAGCAACTAGAACTAATAAGTGATTGAGTAAGGTCGAATATACAAAAAATCAATTGTAGGGGCACATGGGTGGTTCAGTTGGTTAAACGTCCAACTCTTGGTTTTAGCTCAGGTCATAATCTCAGGATCCTGGGATCGAAAACCACGTTGGGCCTCATGCTCAGCAGAGTCAGCTTGAGGATTCTCTCTCTCCCCCTCCCTCCACCACTCGCCCCGCTCTCTCTCTTTCACTCTCTCTCTCAAGTAAATAAATAAATCTTTTTTAAAAGTCCATTGTATTGGGTGCCTGGGTGGCTCAGTTGGTTAAGCGACTGCCTTCAGCTCAGGTCATGATCCTGGAGTCCCTGGATCGAGTCCCGCATCGGGCTCCCTGCTCGGCGGGGAGTCTGCTTCGTCCTCTGACCCTATCCCCTCTCATGTGTTCTCTCTCTCTCATTCTCTCTCTCTCAAATAAATAAATAAAATCTTTAAAAAAAAAATAAAAATAAATAAATAAAAAAAGTCCATTGTATTTCTATATAATAGCAATGAGCCATTGGAAATTGAAATTTAAAACATAGCATCATTAAAAAAGCCCAAAAAATAGCCTAAAAAAATTTGTGCAATATCTGTACACCGAAAACTACTGAATTCTGATAAAAGAAATAAAAACAGACCAACTAAATGTGGAGATATACTGTGCTTACAGATTAAAAGTCTCACGTCATGATCTGATTTTAAAAAAGAATAATGTTTAATGTTGGAAGATTCACACTACCTGATTTCAAGAAATGCTATCAAACTATAGTAATCTGGACAGGGTAGTATTAGCAGAAGGGTAAACAATGGGACAGAATAGATAATCTACATATATGGTCAACTGATTATGAACAAAGGTACAAAGGCAATTCAATGGAGAAAATATAGTCTTTGTGACAAATGGCACTGGACCATTTGGATACCATAAGCAAAAATATAAACTTCAATTCACATTCCTATTACATAGAAAAATTAACTCAAGAATTAGACATTATTGTGAAACCTAAAACAAAAAACTTCTAGCAGAAAATAAGAGAGAATATCTTTGTGACTTTGGCTTAGGCAAATATTTCTCAGATACAACAGAAAAGCACAATCCATAAAAGAAAAAGATTGATAAATTGAACTTCTTAAAAATCAAGAATCTTGACTCCTCAAATTACAAGAATGAAAAAATAAGCACAGACTGGGAAAAGTACTTGTAAAAAGTCCTGATATAGGCTCAGGAAACAAACTGAGGGTTGCTGGAATGGGGGGTGGGGTGGGAGGGGTGGGATGGCTGGGTGATAGATACTGGGGAGAGTATGTGCTATGGTGAGCACTGTGAATTGTGCAAGACTGTTGAATCACAGATCTGTACCTCTGAAACAAATAATACATTTTATGTTAAGAAGAAAAAAAAAAAAGATAGCAGGAGGGGAAGAATGAAGGGGGGGAAATCGGAGCGGGAAATGAACCATGAGAGACGATGGACTCTGAAAAACAAACTGAGGGTTCTAGAGGGGAGGGGGGTGGGAGGATGGGTTAGCCTGGTGATGGGTATTAAAGAGGGCACGTTCTGCATGGAGCAGTGGGTGTTATGCACAAACAATGACTCATGGAACACTACATCAAAAACTAATGATGTAATGTATGGTGATTAACATAACAATTAAAAAATAAAAAATAAAAAGTCCTGATATAGGACTTGTAAACAGAAAATATAAAAAGGTTTCAAAACTTATAACAATAAGAAAACAAATAACCCAATTAAAAATGAGCAAAAAATTTAAACAGGACTTCCCCAAAGAAGATAAGTGGGGTAGAGCACTTTAAAAGATGTTCAACATCATTAGTCATTAGGAAAATTAAAATCACAATGAGATACTATTACATGGCTATCAAAATAGCTAAAAAATATTTTTTTTATTTGATAATGCTAAATGCTGGTAAGGATTCAGAGTAACTACAACTCATGCATGGCTGATGTGAATGCAAAACAGTACAAACAGTTGGAAAACAGTTTGTTTCTTATAAAGCTAAACATGCCTTACCGTATGACACAGCAATTCCACTCCATTTCATCACCCATGTGAAATAAAAATGTATATTCACACAAAAACTTAAGCCTGGGTAGTCATAACAGCTTTATTCATAATTGCCACAAACTGAAAATTCAGCTTCTGAATGGAGAGACAAACTGGTATATCATACAATGGAATACCTCACAGCAATACAAAGGGAAGAATTAATACATTCAGCAACATGAGTGAATCTCAAATGCAATACGCTAAATAAAAAAAGGTTACAGACTGTATGATTCCATTTATATGACATTCTTGAAAAGGCAAAACACAGGTTCACAGATCAGTGGTTACCAGTGTCTGGGTGTATAAGGAGGGTTTGACTATAAAAAAGCATAAAAGAATCTTTGGAATGATGGATCTATTTTATGTCTTAGTTGTGGTGGTAGTAACATGACTTACACATTAGCCAAAACTTGTAGAACTATACACTAAAATGGTCAATTTTACCTTTGTATATTATACCTTAATAAACAAGTGGGCTGGAGAGAATGTAAGCTTATAATCATAGATTTGAAATTCCAATATTCTCTGTCGCGATATATTAGGTTGAATACAACTACATGCATAGATAGCTCCTAAATCCATCCACAAGGAATTTATAATCAAGGTCTTTATACCTATATCATGCTTCCTTTTGAGGACATGCTAGGCCAAGCAGCACCATACAACTGGTGTGAAAAAAACAAAGTATCCAACTCTGCCTCTTAATCTAGTAGAAGTAGAGATAAGGAGGGAGGAAGGGAAAGAAGGATAGAGGGATTTGTATATTCATAACTGACATTACATACCTATAGAAAAACTTTTGACCATTAATTCATCTAGGAAATTCATGCTAGCCTTGAAGTTTATTCAACATGGTACCTGGTAAAATCCATGTTAGCTTTGGTAATCCCTAATTTACTAATCCAAACAACAGTCATGTCAATAAGGGATTTATTCTAGGCAGCTAAGGCACCATGTGTTAAGGTCAATAAACATGAAAGCATACATAGTGCATTCTTTGTAACCTAAGTGATTCCAAATAGAGAACCCTGCGATCTTAGCAAATTTCAAAAGTAGCCCAGTCATATTTATTTGCTTTATCAGTTGGAGAAATGAGGACAAATAGCTCTTCTGCCAAGGAAACTTTATATTCATAATTTCCACTGTAAAGAAATCTGTCCCAGAGCTTACCACTTCTCAGGATTCACCAAGAACAATAAAACTTTGCTAGTCTACAAATTTCACATACAACACTTACTCTCATGACTTGGGATTATTTATAAAGGCCCCATAAGTAAATGGCACTATGAAACAAGTCAACCACTATTCCTGCACTAAAGAGATTACAATCTCAATAGACTGCATTTACATGGACAAACACCACACAATGGTACAATGGACAATTGCAAATAATAATTTAATTAAATTACTAATTCAATATATTCTGTATGTAAGGGAATTACTTGACAAATATCGGAGTATAGTTTAGCAGCCTCAATATATTCACAAAGCTTTGTCAACATTACACAAGAAATTGCCTGTTGAGTGGACCACATTATTGGGTATTACATTAAGGTGGTAGCAAGGTGGCTGAGAGAGAGATGAAATGAGGGATCAAGGGAAGAAGGAGAAATTATGTAGAAAAGCCTATCTAGTAGAAGCAATTATTAAAAGAAATTTTTGAAGATGAGAAATTATTAATAGTTTCTGAATCAAGTTCATAGTCTTGACCACCATCATGTGATTAAGATGGTGCCAGAGGAAAATTGCTTTTCAAGAGTGTGTTTGACAGATAATAAAAGACAAGGGCCAGAGTCAAAGAGATCAGTCTGCAGATCAGACAGAATAGATGGAGGAAGAGCTCTAGAGAAACAGAAGACGGCGCAGAGGATAGTGAGAAGTAGAGGGTGTCCAGATCTGCTGTGGAACATGGCACCTCTAGTTAACAACTATGCTGTGGCACAATTTAAAACATGTTAAGAGGATAGATCTCATGCTAAGGGTTCTTACCAAAACACACACACACAGAAAGAACACAAAGTTTTTGGAGGTGATGATAGGTTTCGTATCTTGGTTGTAATGATAGTATCACAGGTATATGCATACATCCAAACTCATCATAATGTATATATTAAATGCATGCAATTTTTTGTATTTTCTCAACAAAGCTTAAAAAAAGAACTACTTATATATTAAGATATTACTCTGAAACAAAAAGTAGAGGGTGATTCCAGGAAATCTGTATGTTTTGCTGTAAAGGAAAACAAGATGAATCCAGGGCACAAACTTAAAGGACCCCATGGTTGTGAAAATCACAGAGACACTGAAGATGCTGCTAAGAAAAGACCTCAGAGACCAAAGAACATGCAAAAAAAGCAGAGATTTCCAAATCTGGAAAAAGATCTGAAAGGAGGACAGAGAGACAACCATTCCCTTTACTGCAAGCATACCCATGGAAACCTGGTGGGGACTATTTTTGCAAAGTAAAAAGATGAAAGATGAAAACAACCACCCCAGGCAAGGGATTGCCTAGTCAGTTATTTTCAAACTCTTTTTTTGAGGCTCAGAACCTGTGTTCAAAGCCTATCTTACATGAATATGCAAACAAATACAGTAAATATAAGAGTCTGCTCTGGCTGAGGAAGGGTGTGGGGGACCCTCAAGAGTCCCCCTCTAGTAAAAGCCCTCCTCCCCACCCAAACAATGGCTCATGGAAGGGTGCCACAGGATCTCAAGGCACCTCTAAAGTGAAGTTTAAAAACACCAGGAGTTACCCAAAGAGATGTTTCTTCTCTCCTTTTTGTAAAACATTTCTAAGAATTCTGTTCAAATTAACCCACAGTGGCAAATATCCAAACACTATTTCCTGAAATAAACACACAGGGCCCAGGCTTATCCTTCAAAAGAAATCCTATTCACTATTCTTTAAACTCTTCAAACATACAGAGAATAATAAAGTGAACATCAGTGTGCCCACTGCTCATATCTAATGGACGTGACCATATTGCCATATTTGATTGCATCATTTTTTAAAAAGTAAAACATTAGAGAAACATTTGAAAACCCCTTTCTCCTCCTCCCTAATCCCATTCTCCTGCATGCCACCACCCCCAGATAACCACTTTACTAAGGCTAGTGTTTATTCTTTTTTAAATATTTATTTATTTATTTATTTATTTGAGAGAGAGAGAGAGAATCCCCAAGCAGACTCCCAACTGAGTGTGGAGCCTGATGCTGGGCTGGATCCCAGGACCCTGAGATCACAACCTGAGCCGAAATCAGCAGTCAGCAGCTTAACTGACTGAGCAACCAGCTAGTGTTTATTCTTACCACCAACAACTTCCTTCTTTTATTCTACATGCACATATCCCTAAACCCATGGTCTTATGTTCTGTTTTTAAAATGTTATACATTATACTGTATGCATCCTTCTGCAACTTGCTCGTTTTACTCAGCATTATTTTCAACATTTATCCATACTGATACATATATATCTCATTGGCTTATTTTGAAAACAAAATATTACTCCATTATCTGACCATAACACATTTATTCATTTCCCTATTGTGGACATTTGGTTTGCTTCCAATTTTTCACTATTATAAACAATGCTATAATGACCATCCTGTACTTATCTTATTGTGTGCATATTCAAGACTTCCTTTAGGATATAACTGAAATGGATTTACTGAGAATAAACAAAGGTTAATCTTTTAAGCCTCAGTTTAGTTGTCACATCCTTGAAGAGGCCTCCCATGGCCTGGTTTAGCAGAGTTAAGTGCTTTCCCTTTTCTGGTCCCAAAAGACCTTGCAAAGATCTCTAGCATGTCCTGCACTCACCACAGGAGTGTAACTATTTATTTGCATGTCTGTCTCCCCAGATGAGCCATGATCCCCCAGAGAGAAGGGATCCTGTCCCTAGCACAAAGTAGGTTCTTAACCAGAGCTTGCTGAATAAAAATTAAAATTAACTGACAAAAGAAGGCCCTTGGCTCTCAGAAGTTGTAGGAATAGCAACGTGAACTCAATTTCGAGAGAATTTCAAGGAGATGGCACAGATTCCATCCAAGGAGTTGTCACAGATTCCATCCAGGGAGCTGTGCATAACCCAAGAAGGGGGTCCAAATCAAGAAGTTAGGAGAAAAGAGATTGCATAAAATCTGGGAAGAAACAAAAATGAATCCAGGCCACTTCTTGGTCACATTACAAATAAAAACTAGCTAACCCCAACACCTTGGAGGGCCCTATTATTGGCAAAATTAAAAAACAGTCCTAAAAGCAATGAAAACATTAGCCTGAGGCAAAACCTAAGGCATGAGATCATAGATGGTAAAGAGGGGAAGGGCCAGGGATAATAGTTAAGGCTAATAAAGATATCAAAACAATTAGAGATCTGTCTCAATTTTGCCCTAAAGACATCTATTTCTTAATTGTGTGGCTTTTTGGGTAATCACACACTCTCAGATCTTCCTAGCAGGCATGTGAATTGCTTTACCTTTATTTAACAATACCTAGCACCATGATAATTATGAATATTTTTGACCATCAATACCACAGCTAGAATTTGTCTTGTGAATAAATATATTTATAAAATCATAAAATAATTCCAGTAGCAAAAGCCATAAATAAATACTCATCAATAAAGGACAGTATAAATTATCAGGCATTTACTAAATGGAATATTATATGACCATTAAAAAGAACAAATTAGAGTTACTTCTGGAAACGAGCTTATACAATGTGTTAAGTTGAAAAAAATGTGCTATTAAATCAAAAACACAAGGAAGAAATCAGTATGAATATGATTCATTGTCCATCAATAACACTATTGATATATTCAATATGATGCCTTATCTATCAAATGTTTACATGTTGAAAAAAGACACTAGAAAATCAACAGTGGATACCTTTGGGATTTGAAGAATATAGAGGAAGTAGAATTAGCTTTTCATGTTCATTTATGCCTTTTGATATTATTTGAATTTATGTATCTGTGCTGTATTAACTTCATTTTTTTATATTTGTAAATGTCCAAAAAATGAATTACTCAAGGTAGGTTGTGATGAGGTAAAAAATCATGTAACCCTCTTACAGTCAGCAAGGAATGCTGCAGCCTAAGCCACTTATCCAGACTCATTTCCTAGGCCCCATATTGACTTAAAACAGCACATCCCAACAAGGAATTAGGAGAAGAAAATGAGCAGTGTCTTGCCAGAAAAAAATCTGAGCTTTTATGCATGTGATAAGCCCTGAGAATTCCTTGCAGATTTTCCAGGGTAATCAGAACTCTCCCAGACTCAGGTATCACTTCAACTCATGTTTTAAAATCAACACTAATGGACAAAATACGAGGCAATTAAGTTCAGGGCTACATTTACTTAATATTTACATAAATGACCTAGTACAAACGACAGTTGTTTTTGACTATTCAAATTCACACCCACTCAAGTTGGGGTGGCACAATTGGGCTTTATCTTGTATATGAATAAAACAGAGTCTGTTCGACTCTAATCAAATATCTTTCTGAGAGCTCCTTCTCCCTCTTTCTTGTGTACAAGCCTATCCCAGCAGGGACTGATGTATCCCTAAGGGATTTGGTGCAATATTTTGTCGTCCTGATTGAAATGTGTGCTGTCTGGTCCCTATAGTTTAATTTAGAACAATTAAGGTTCAGGGTACATGAGCTGGCAAAGCACATTACAAACAATGGCTGCAGAATAAACTGCAAATCAATCCACACTAAATCACCCTGAAAATCCCTTCCAGCGCTGCAAAGCCATCCTGATTCCAGCCCTTCCTCCTCTCCCCCTCCATCTTTGCAACAATAAGGAACTCTCCATTGTTCAGTTTTGTAATGGTTTTGCAGAAGGATTCATCCTTCCAGACATAAAACTTCACAATCTTGAGCTGGGGTCAAGGGCAGACAGGGAAAGGATGCTAAGGGTGGGTGTGGCTCGGTTCATAGCTATTTTGCCCCACAAATGGGGAATACTTTTTTCTATTTCCCAACTCTGATGTTGACATATTATGGAAATGTGTTACCACACCAGGCTGACTTACCTTAGAGGAAATATTTGCTCTTTTGTTCATCTTCTTGCTTATTTGACTCCTGAGTGGGGCAACTCCTTCATTCCTCACCCCTTTGTATGTATGTACCCCATAAAGCTACCTGGTCAAAGAGGATAAACTGCCTGATAAAAGGATCTCCTTCAGCCACAGCCCACAAACATCCGAGGAACCCACTTTCAGCATCTTTTTTTTTAATTTTTTATACATTTTTTTAAATTTTTTATTGTTATGTTAATCATCATACGTTACATCATTAGTTTTTGATGTAGTGTTCCATGATTCATTGTTTGTGCATAACACCCAGTGCTCCATGCAGAACGTGCCCTCTTTAATACCCATCACCAGGCTAACCCATCCCCCACTGCCCTCCCCTCTAGAACCCTCAGTTTGTTTTTCAGAGTCCATCGTCTCTCATGGTTCATCGCCCCCTCCGATTTCCCCCCCTTCATTCTTCCCCTCCTGCTATCTTTTTTTTTTTCCTTAACATATAATGTATTATTTGTTTCAGAGGTACAGATCTGTGATTCAACAGTCTTGCACAATTCACAGTGCTCACCATAGCACATACTCTCCCCAGTATCTATCACCCAGCCACCCCATCCCTCCCACCCCAACCCCCACTCCAGCAACCCTCAGTTTGTTTCCTGAGATTAAGAATTCCTCATATCAGTGAGGTTATATGATACATGTCTTTCTCTGTTTGACTTATTTCGCTCAACATAATACCCTCCAGTTCCATCCACGTCGTTGCAAATGGCAAGATCTCATTCCTTTTGATGGCTGCATAATATTCCATTGTATATCTATACCACATCTTCTTTATCCATTCATCTGTCGATGGACATCTTGGCTCTTTCCACAGTTTGGCTATTGTGGACATTGCTGCTATAAACATCGGGGTGCACGTACCCCTTCGGATCCCTACATTTGTATTTTTGGGGTAAATACCCAGTAGTGCAATTGCTGGGTCATAGGGTAGCTCTATTTTTAACTTTTTGAGGAACCTCCATACTGTTTTCCAGAGTGGTTGCACCAGCTTGCATTCCCACCAACAGTGTAGGAGGGTTCCCCTTTCTCCACATCCCTGCCAACATCTGTCATTTCCTGACTTGTTAATTTTAGCCATTCTGACTGGTGTGAGGTGGTATTTCATTGAGGTTTTGATTTGGATTTCCCTGATGCCGAGCGATGTTGAGCACTTTTTCATGTGTCTGTTGGCCATTTCAGCATCCTTTATTTTTGTATAAATGAAAGAAGGCTAAGATAAGCAGCTCATCCTGTTTTCCAGGTAGGGATACCACAGGGTTGGCACAAACTACTTTTCCAAATTCAAAGGAAGTTATAAAATCACATTACATACATCAAAATTATAAATGTGCACATCCTCTCATTTAGCATTTCCACTACTACATCTTTTTCCAATAGAACTCTTTTCCCAAAAAGGTAAAAATAGATATGTGAACATTTCTTGAAATATTGTACAGTGAAAAAATTATCATCAATCTAACTTTTCACCAAGAGGGGAATGGATAAATATTACATGTTACAATCATATGGTAGAAACTATGCAACCCTTAAAAAGAAATTTATGAGAAATTTATATATGAGAAATAAATTTATATGAGAAATTTATATGAACTGATTCAGAACATTTTGCTTAAAATACAGCTAAATTTAAAAATGAATTATAAAACAGATTGAATAGTATGAACCTATTTTTTAAATCACAGAGAGCAGATACAAAATCCTTTTTTTAATATTTTATTTATTTGAGAGACAGAGACAGAAAGAGCACAAGCAGGGGGAGGGGCAGAGAGAGAGGGAGAAGCAGACTTCCCACTGAGCAGGGAGCTGATGCCGGGCTTAATCCCAGGACCCCAGGATCATGACCTGAGCCAAAGCAGATGCTTAACCAACTGAGCCACCCAGACGCCTCCAAAATCCTTAACAATAGTTATCTCTAGAGGTGGAATTTCAAGGGAATATTTTTCTTTATATGTCTTGGCTTGTTTAATTTTTTTTATAGGAAGCATGTATTACTCTTCTAATCAGCAAATATATACACTTACAAATATATATATAGTAAAGCATAATGTAAACAATGGAATGATCTATTTTGCCTTATTTCTCTATTCATTCATCCATCCAACAGACAGTTATTAAAAGCCTGTTGATCTGTTGAGTGCCTACTGTGGTAAGTTCTGAGAATATAAAAACAAGCCTTCATAAAGGTTATAATCTAATGGTAGGAAACACCACTCCCCTGACCACCTACATTAGAACCCATAATCTTGGGTAGGCTTCCCAACCAAGCAAGATAAAGATTTCAAATAATGACCTTGACCAACTGAAGTTCTTTTGTCTTCCCCCAAACCCACCTATTATAGACAAACATAAAGGTAATAATAGCTGTTACTCTAAAACTTAGGGGCCAGTCACTTGCAATCCCTTCAGCCTCTGGATGCTCAAATCTTCTTGGGGCTTACTAAAAGTACAACCATAATCACCAGCATTTATTCAGCAACTACTATGTGTCAGACACTACACCAAATTCTTTACCCATGTCATCTCATGTTATCATCATACCAGCCTTATAAAATAGTTATCATCATATATGTGTGTGTGTGTATACATATACTTTTTTTTACAGATATGACAGCAGAAATCTGTTAAGGTCATCAGCTAATATGTGGTAGAGCCAAGACTGCATACAGCCCAAATCTTCAGACCCTTATGGCAGCACTGGGCATATAGTAGATGCTCACACCAGAAGTGGTCATTGCAGTAGCTGGTAGTTCTCGTAACATTTGCTAAGCTGTCAGCCTCTGAAAGGAAACTGATGAAACAAGGGAAAACAAAACATAATTATAAGATTTGGAAAGTCCATGCCAGTAACCTGTCAAACTCATGATTTATGAAAAGCGTTAATGAGGTATAAACAATTCCAGGTGGGTCATTCAATCAAGCTCTTGATGCTTAGATTTCACTGTTTGAGTCTAGGAGGCTACCAAATAGAATACTAATTCCTTATGAGAGAAAACTTCAGATTGAATTATGTTGTAATTATGATCTCAGGAAAGGGGCTGGCATATAAGTGTGTCTGTCTATATGCTGAGCATGTGTGTTGGCTCTAAGACCAGGTTCTATTGCATCAAGCCCTCGTGGAATAGAGGATGCTCTGGATTCAAGTCCAAGCTGCAATTACAGGATTTGAGATGTGAACCCACCTCCCAGCCAGTGAGGACCCTGGAACTACCTACCTCACAATGAGACAATGTGTAGTAGCCAGTACAACAGACAATTTTTGCTGGGCTTCTGCCTCTTAATCCTTCACGCTCAACTTCCTCCCCAGTTTCCTCCGATAAGTAATCTTCTAGCATCTAGCATATACTAAAAACTGTACTTCAACACAAAGCCAAAAAAAAAAGCAAAGCTCTATCCCAAAGTCACTCAAAATCTGGTCCAGGGAGCTCAATTCTGGTAGGGAGTCTACAGATAATTTCCCAGAGAGTACACTTCCAGCAGGCCATTCCTTTCTTAAGAACCATTAAAGCCTACCTACCTATTCTTAGATCAAATACAAAATCTACCTACCTTCTAGCCCCAACACACTTCGTTCCTTTATAAAACTCTCCAGTTCACAACTGTCTTTCCTCAGCTTTGAATGACTTCAGCACCACTACGTAAAATCTGTTTTAGACCTCAGAGTATCTCTTAACCTTAAGCTCAATTGGACCTTAAAGACATTTTGATCACAATAATAAAGAAAGAGCAATTAAACCCTCATGGAGCTTACACCATAATGGAGGAGAAAGCCAATAAACAAGTAACCAAATGAATATATGCTATAATTTGAAGTAAAGATGAGTGCCATGAAGAAAAGAGGGAGTAAAGAGATAGTGGGGTTGGCATGTTACTTTAGATAATATGTCAGGGAAAGGAAGTAGCAGGTGCAAAGCTCCTGAGGCAAGAATGAACTTAGTGTGCTTAAGGGACTAAGAGAAGACTGGTGCCACTGGAGTATGACAAATGAGGTATAAGAGAGTTTAAAGAAGTAGAAAAGAACCGTATTTTTAAAGCCATGTAATCTATGACAGAGTTTAGGTTTCACTCTGAGTATGACAGGAATCCATCTGCAGAATCTTAAGTACAGGAGTGACATGATTTTATTACGTTTCTTAAAGATCATTCTGTATGAAACAATAAGAACTCTCATTCATTGTTAATGGGAATGTGAAATGGCACAGCCACTTTGGAAGACAGTTCATGACAAAACTAAACATACTCATCATATAATCTAGCAATCATGCTCCTTGGTATTTACCCAAAGAAGCTGAAAATTTTGTCCAGACAAAAACCTGCACACAGATGTTTATAGCAGCTTTATTCATAACTGCCAAAACTTGGAAGCAACCAAGATGTCCTTCAGTATGTAAATGGATAAATGAACTGTGACACATCCAGACAACAGAATATTATTCAGCACTAAAAAGAAATGAGCTATCAAACCATGAAAAGACATGGGGGAAATTTTAACGCATACCAACTGAAAGAAGCTAATCTGAAAAGGCTGCATAGTATACAATTCCAACTATATGACATTCTTAAGACAAAACTATGGAGACAGTAAAAAGATAAGTGGTTGGCAAAGGTTGGGGAGAGGAAGGGATGAATAGGCAGAGCACAGAGAATTTTTTGAACAGTGAAACTATACTTTGTATATTATAATGGTAGATACATGTTATTATGCATTGGTCCAAACCCATAGAATATACAACACCAAAAGCGAGCCCTATTGTAAACTTTGGACTTTGAGTTATAATGAGGTGTCAATGTATATTCATCAGTGGTAACAAATATACCATTCTGGTGGAGGATGTTGATAATGGGAAATGCTATGCATATGTGGGGCAAGAGGTATATGGAAAATCTCTGTCGCTTCCTCTCAATTTTGCTGTGGACTTAAAAATGCTCTAAAAAGCAAAGTCTATTTAAAAAAAGATCATCTGGCAGATATATGGAAAATAAAATAGAGACCAATGTATGTAGAAGTAAGGAAATCAGTGAAGAGACTATTACTAATTTAGATAAGAGATAAAGGAAGCCAGCACTAAGATGGCAGTGAGTAGTGAGACAGAGTCAAAACTGGAGTATATTTTGAAGGTAGTACTGACAGGCTTGTTGATGGACTAGATGTGAAATGTGAAGGAAAAACAGATCTATGACCTGATGATGCTAGGAACAGAACAGTAAGGAAGAAACAGATTTGGAGTGAAATCAAAGCTTCTGCTCTGGACATTTTAAGTCTGAAATGTTACATTGGACACCTGGGTGGAAATGTGGAGCATGATTTAAATGTAAATATCTAAGACTTGGGGGCATTCTCAGGGCTAAAGATACCAAATTAGAAATCACCAATTTAGGGGCGCCTGGGTGGCTCAGATGGTTAAGCATCTGCCTTCGGCTCAGGTCATGATCCCAGGGTCCTGGGATCAAGTCCCACATCGGGCTCCTGGCTCAGTGGGGAGCCTGCTTCTCCCTCTGACCCTCGCCCCTCTCATGCTGTTTCTCTCTCACTTGCTCTCTAAAAAATAAATAAAATCTTTAAAAAAAAAAAAAATCACCAATTTATACATGGCATCAGATGCCATGGGACTAGATGAGGTAACCAATGAGAGTAGACTGTAAAGCAAAGAGAAGTAAACAGAACACTGTACCCAGGAGCACACCAACATTTAGTGTCCAAGAACAAGATATTGACTAGAAGTTGCATACCAATGTGGAAGCACAAGGGATTTAAAGAGACAGACAAGAACCCAGATCCTCACCAGCAAGAATCCTGCCAGAACCCAGAATCTTGAACCAGAATAATAAAATGCTGCAACATCTATCCCTTTCTAGTGGATATCAGGAAGCAAGAATCATGGTCAGAGGCACGGATCCACTTGCCATGTGCCTTCTCAGAAGTGAGGTAAGTTGAGTGTGTTTGCATGCTCTTGGTGCAGCCTCCTACCCAAGAGGAAAGAAAGCTCCTAACTACAGCAGCAAGAAAGTTGCCTAAACCTTCAGCATGAATACCCGGTGTCAGACCATGGGGAGCATACAGTGGCAAAGAAAAGAACTCATAAGGTGAAGAATAAGGCAATGCCTTTTGCGTTGGGAAAGTTGGGATCTTCCATAAGTAAAATGGGTACAACCATCATGAAATGCTAGGGGCCAAGTCCTGTATTGGATACTAAAGGTACAGCAATTACAGAGATGTATAAAATAAATCCCATCCTCAAAGAGATGCCAGCCAAGTGGATTGAGAAGAAAATGACTAAAAGCTGGACACCTCATCCTGAAATGTGGGAAAAGGTGATTCACCCCACATCACTTTCTATCCTCATCTTCCTATAATCTTGCTGTGAAAAGTTAGGTGGTTAGTTTTCCAGTGTGCTATGTTGAAAGGTATCTTATCAGTGTGTGCCTGAGAAAGTCCTGGAGCAAGCCCCCATCTCCACCTCCTACATCTGCCAGTCCTGGTCTCCTGCTGCAAGAGCACACAGTAGTGTGCCAATCAAAACTCTCTTGATGGTAGGGAAGATAAAGGAGTTTGTAAAGAGACCATTCCAGGGGCACCTGGGTGGCTCAGTCAGTTAGGCATCTGCCTTCAGCTCAGGTCACAATCCCAGAGTCCTCAGAATGAGCCCCACATCCGATTCCCTGTTCTGTGGGGGGTCTGCTTCTCTTCTCCCTCCATTCCACCCGTTTATGCTCATTCTCTCTCAAATAAAATCTTTTTAAAAAGGGGGAGGCATTCCAGGAAGAAATAGGAGGGATTTTCATAACTCCTGTTTGGTACCCTTCAAAAGCCCAGCAATCTAAGGCTCTTCATCCCTTTTTTTTTTTTTTTTTTTTTTTTAGTTTGGGGATTTTATTCGAAGTAGTGTTTTATTTTTTTTATAACTTTTTTATTATGTTATGTTAGTCACCACACAATACATCATTGGTTTTTGATGTGGTGATCCATGACTCTTTGGTTATGTATAACACCCAGTGCTCCATGCAATACATGCCCTCCTTAATATCCAACACCAGGCTTACCCATGCCCCCATTCCCCTCCCCTCTAAAACCCTCAGTTTGATTCCCAGAGTCCATAGTCTCTCATGGTTCATCTCCCCCTCTGATTCCCCCCTTCATTTTTCCCTTCCTTCTCCTAATGTCCTCCATGCTATTCCTTATGTTCCACAAATAAGTGAAACCATATGATAATTGATTTTCTCTGCTTGACTTATTTCACTTAGCATAATCTCCTCCTGTTCCATCCATGTTGATGCAAATGTTGGGTATTCATCCTTTCTGATGGCTGAGTAATATTCCATTGTATATATGGACCACATCTTCTTTATCCATTTGTCTGATGAAGGGCATCTCGGCTCCTTCCACCGTTTGGCTATTGTGGACATTGCTGCTATGAGCATTGGGGTGCATGTGCCCCTTCTTTTCACTACCTCTGTATCTTTGGGGTAAATACCCAGTAGTGCAATTGCTGGGTCATAGGGTAACTCTCTTTTTATCTTTTTGAGGAACCTCCACACTGTTTTCCAAAATGGCTGTACCAACTTGCATTCCCATCAACAGTGTAAGAGGATTCCCCTTTCTCCACAACCTCTCCAACATTTGTTTTTCTTGTCTTGTCAATTTTTGCCATTCTAATTGGTGTAAGGTGGTATCTGAATGTGGTTTTGATTTTAATTTCCCTGATGGTTAATGATGTTGAACATTTTCTCATGTCTCCACCCCTTCTTAAGGGGACTTGGGTACTGCTCCTGACTTTTCTAACCTGTAAGAAGGTTTTGCTGTTGATTTTTTTTTTAAATAAAATGAGCAGTATTACACTGTGCATTATAGCATTTGCATGGGGCAAAAGCCTTTCTTCTGTACCTTCTCTCTCCAATCTTTCACCCATGACAGGCATCACTAATTAATCATGGTAGACTTCTCTATTGCATCAGGATGCAAAATCCTTTTCAACACAGCACTGCAGGCGGCGCTAGTAATCAAAATTACCATATGAGGTGAAACCTATTTCTCATCTCTGGCATAGTATTTAGCAGCAGAGCATTTAGAATCAAGCAAAGTTCTGGATTCTGGTTCTGTCCTTAGGTCAATCCTGGTTCTGAATCCACAGTCCTGAAACCCTGGATCCCAGTTTCACTGCTTATTAGCTGTTTAAATTTGAACACATTAACTAAATCTCTCTAAGCATCAGTTTCTTCATCTGTTCTTCAGAGAAAACGCCCATGTTCTTGTGAGAGCTTAGGAAAAGGGGACATACTGAGATTGAGAGGAGTCCAGCAAGCCTTCACTGAAATGGGAGCACTTCAGGAGAGATGTAAGGGAGGGCAAGAGCAGGCTCACTGTAGGAAGGACTGTGGCACATGGGAGATAGTCCACGGGGATGGAGGGCAGATATCAAGATGTCATCAGACAATGGCTGGACTATATAAGGCTTTTAGAACATGTTAAGAATTTTGGTCATTATCCAAAATTCTACAGTTAAACACACAAAGGATTAAGCAGGGTTGGCAACATAATCAATTCCCAAACTGGAAGGCATTTCCACTGACTCTCATATAGGGAAAACATGTCAAAGGGAAACTAGGATTGAGATCAGAAGGCCAGTTACAAGTCAACTGCAGTGCTCAAGGGAAAGTTATAGTAACTCAGACTAGGAAGGCAGCTTTAGAAGCTGGTAGAAGTAGAGAAAATTCAGAGATCTTTAAAAGGTTAAAAATTAAGGAGGACCTCAACATCAGTAATCATCAGGGAAATGCAGATTAAAACCAAAATAGGATGTACCTTCACCTGTCAGAATGGTTCAAATCAAAAACACAGGCAAGGTTGTGGAGAAAAAGGAACCCTTGTGCACTATTGGTGGGAAGGCAAACTGGTGCAGCCACTGTGAAAAAGAGTATGACGCTTCCTCAAAAAATTAAAAATAGAATTACTCTATGATCCAGTAATTCCACTACTGGATATTTACCCAAAGAATATGAAAGCACTAATGTGAAAAGATATATGCACCCCTCTGTTTATTGTAGCATTATTTACAATAGCCAAGATATGGAAGCAATCCAAGTGTCCATCCACAGATGAATGGATAAAGAAGATGTGAGACAGAGAGATAGAGAGATAGAATGGAATAGTACTCAGCCATAAAAAAAGAATGATGTCTTGCCATTTGCAACAACATGAATGGATCTAGAGGGTATAATGCTAAGTGAAATAAGGCAGTCAGAGAAAGACAAATACCATATGATTCCACTACTATATGGACTTTAAGAAACAAAACAAACAATCAAAGAGAGCAGGGTTGGGCCTGGTTAGTACTTGGATGGAAGACAAACTTTTTCTTTTTTTTTTTAATTTTATTATGTTAGTCACCATACAATACACCATTGGTTTTTGATGTGGTGATCCACCATCCATTGTTTTCGTATAACACCCAGTGCTCCACGCAGTATGTGCCCTCCCTAATACCCATCACCAGGCTAACCAATCCCCCCTCCCCGCTCCCATCTAAAACCCTGTTTGTTTCTCAGAGTCCATAGTCTCTCATGGTTCATCTCTCCCTCCAATTCCAACCCCCCATTTTTCCCTTCCTTCTCCTAATGTCCTCCATGCTATTCCTTATGTTCCACAAATAAGTGAAACCATATGATAACTGACTTTCTATGCTTGACTTAATTCACTTAGCAAAATCTCCTCCAGTTCCATCCATGTTGATGTAAAAGTTAGGTATTCATCCTTTCTGATGGCTGAGTAGTATTCCATTGTATATATGGACCACATCTTCTTTATCCATTCATCTGTTGAAGGGCATCTCGGCTCTTTCCACAGTTTGGCTATTGCAGACATTGCTGCTATGAACATTGGGGGGCATATGGCCCTTCTTTTCACTACATCTGTGTCTTTGGGGTAAATACCCAGTAGTGCAATTGCTGGGTCATAGGGTACCTCTATTTTTAAATTTTTGAGGAATCTCCACACTGTTTTCCAAAGTGGCTGTACCAACTTGCATTCCCACCAACAGTGTAAGAGAGTTCCCCTTTCTCCACAACCTCTCCAACATTTGTTGTTTCTTTCCCTGTCCATTTTTGCCATTCTAACTGGTGTAAGGTGGTATCTCAACATGGTTTTGATTTGGATTTCCCTGATGGCTAATGATGATGAACATTTTTTCATGTGTCTGTTAGCCATTTGTATGTCTTCTTCAGAGAAGTGTCTTTTCATATCTTCTGCCCACTTTTTGACTTGATTATTTGTTTTTTGGGTGTTGAGTTTGAGAAGTTCTTTATAGATCTTGGATACCAGCCCTTTATCTGTAGTGTCATTTGCAAATATCTTCTCCCATTCTGTGGGTTGCCTCTTTGTTTTATTGACTGTTTCCTTTGCTGTGCAGAAGCTTTTTATCTTGATGAAGTCCCAAAAGTTCATTTTTGCTTTTGTTTCACTAGCTTTTGGAGATGTATCTTGAAAGAAGTTGCTGTGGCTGATGTCAAAGAGGTTACTGCCTATGTTCTCCTCTAGGATTTTGATGGATTCCTGTCTCACATTGAGGTCTTTCATCCACTTTGAGTTTATCTTTGGGAATGGTGTTAGAGAATGGTCGAGTTTCATTCTTCTGCATGTGGCTGTCCAATTTTCCCAGCACCATTTATTGAAGAGACAGTCTTTTTTCCATTGCATGTTTTTTCCTGCTTTGTCAAAGATTATTTGACCATAGAGTTGAGGGTCCATATCTGGGTTCTCTATTCTGTTCCATTGGTCTATATGTCTGTTTTTGTGCCAGTACCATGCTGTCTTGGTGATCACAGCTTTGTAATATAGCTTGAAATTGGGCAACGTGATGCCCCCAGCATTGTTTTTCTTTTTCAACATTTCCTTGGTGATTCGGGGTCTTTTCTGATTCCATACAAATTTTAGGATTGTTCCAGCACTTTGAAAAATGTCATTGGGATTTTGATCGGGAAGGCATTGAAGACATTTTAACAACGTTTATTCTTCCGATCCATGAGCATGGAATATTTTTCCATCTTTTTGTGTCTTCAATTTCTTTCATGAGTGTTTTGTAGTTCCTAGAGTATAGATCCTTTACCTCTTTGGTTAGGTTTATTCCAAGGTATCTTACGGTTTTTGGTGCTATTGTAAATGGAATCATTTCTCTAATTTCTCTTTCTACAGTTGCGTTGTTAGTGTATAAGAAAGCAACTGATTTCTGTGCACTGATTTTGTATTCTGCCAAATTACTGAATTGCTGTATGAGTTCTAGTAATTTGGGGGTGGAGTCTTTTGGGTTTTCCACATAAAGTATCATGTCCGGAAGACAGACTTTTAAATATGGAGAACAAATGGCAGTTGCCAGAGGGTAAGTGGGTAGGGGGATGGGTGAAATAGATAAAGGGGATTAAGAGTACACTTATCTTCATGAACACTGAGTAATGTATAGAATTGTTATATCATTATATTGTACACCTGAAACTAATATAACACTGTATGATAATTATACTTCAATTAAAAATTATTTTAATTTTAAAAAATACAAAAATATAAAAATAAAATATCCAAACAGGCCAGAGAAAAAAAAGGAGGAAAGAAATTAGGGAGAACTTGGTGATGAATTAGGGAGAGATCAAAGATAACGCCTGGGTTCCTGGGGTCTTCGCTTAGCCTTCCAAGTGGATGGTGGTGGCATTCACTAAGACAGTGACCATCAAAAAAAGACCAGATATTCTTTTGTATTTTGTATTGTTTTGTATTTTTGTGGAGAAAGATTTGCAGATCCAAGTAAAAGTGTTATATAAGCAGATGGATACACAATAAGGATACACATGGAAGATGAAATAATGGAGTCTAAATCAGTCTTGCTGGCACATTGAACCAATGCACGATCTCTTGCATAGTTCCAAAAGTCTCTGACCCAAGATCTCCAAGATTAGGGAGAACAAGCTGATTCTCTCAGCCTGGCCTGGATGTACAATACACACAGCAGGGCTGACGTCTACCCAAATGCCTACCTACACTATGAATACATGTCTTGCTGCTTTTGCCAAGAATACTCTGGATGCTAAGTAACCGAATCCTGAAATCATAGAAGATTAGCTCTAGGAGGAGACATAGCGATCATCCAATGCCACTGCCTGGCCATGTGGAGATGTGTTAAGATACAAAAAGCTGGATAGAAAGGGTGCTAGCCTCAGAGAAAAAACACCTGGATAGTTGCCCTGCCCACTAACACTCTGCTGACCTCATTCTACAGACTTGAAAACTGAGGACTTTCAAGGTGCAACTATTTGTTCAACATTATAAAAGGAGTTAGTTGCAGGACAGGGACCTAAATTTACATATTCCCCCAAAATTTTCAGCATTTCTGGTTTTTTGAAAATTTTTAAATCCACAATTATGAGTACATGTTAGAGCTATTAGCAAATCCATGAATTTAACCCCTGTCCAGATTTCTATTTTCACTCATTCATTCAACAAATATTGAAGAACCTACCAAGTATCAAAGTACCAAGTACCATACAAAAACTGAGAACGTACAAGTGTCAGAAACAGGGCTAAAGAGAAATCCTGGTATAAACTCAGGCCTTAGTTAATCCAAGGACTGGGTAAATGGCCTGACTGCCCAGGTGAAAAACTGAGTTTTGAAAATTCTGTCATATTTGCGGAAATTCAAAATCATTTTCCAGCTTTCTAAAGGTAGCTGTCAAAGACCCACACAAGAATCTACTTTTGTTAAATGATTTGCCATCATGAAGTTAGAGGTAAAGAGGCTCAAGGAACCACAGAGATTTGATTTTAACACAGAGCAAGAGCACACAAAAGGTGTGACTCTTACCTGCTTTCTGCAAGGAACATGCGTGGGATCAGAAAGATTGTGTTCCCCAAGTAACAACGGCCGTCTCATGAGGGTCATAGATTTAGTGCAGTAAGACCTATGAAAGGTCAGATCTCTATGAGGAACAGCCCAAGGTATTTGAGCCCCTTTGATATCTGGTTATCGGATGAAAACAGGACTTCTGGCACTAGATACTGTTGATGGACCACTGTAGGCAAAGAGTCTTTATTGCTGTGCTGCCTGGAGTAAGCTAAAAAAATAATAATAATAAAATAAATAAAAATAAATTTTTTTAAAACGATGACTAAAAGAGAAGAGCAAAGGGAAAAGATTAACTAGAGCTTTCCAAACCTTAAACTTGCCATTACGGTTTGTGTTTTGCACAAACTTCAGACTCCTGGTTCCTTTCGCCCCCTATGTGGATTACTTTACCATATCTAAATTGACTAAAGGCAGACTGGAGTATTCACCCATGCAAGTGTTCTTAACCTTCTTGCTCCACGTGGATTGCCTGCACAAATGTGGGACCTAAATGGGTAAGTCTGATAATACAAAATGAATTATGAAAATTAAAATTATGGGACTAGGCCTGAAAATGCTTATGATATAATTTAGTAAAAGAATGTGAACAGTCACGTATGCTCTGATGTGCGTTGCAGAAACAGTTGTCTATTCAGTAAAACGAGGTATGTAAATGACACATTGCTGTTTGTAAATGATTAAGTATTTTATCAAGGTGAAAGGATTAAGAACTAGTAGGGGAAGGGCTACTGGGTGGCTCAGTTGTTAAGCGTCTGCCTTCGGCTCAGGTCATGATCCTGGGGTCCTGGGATTGAGCCCCGCATCAGGCTCCCTGCTCTGCGGAAGGCCTGCCTCTCCCTCTCCCACTCCCCCTGCTTATGTTCCCCCTCTCACTGTGTCTCTCTCTGTCAAATAAATAAAATCTTAAAAAAAAAAAAAAAAGAACTAGTAGGGGAGAAGGAACATTTTTCAGCTTTCTGTAATATGGTTTGTTTGAGGGATTTTTTAATTTTCTTTTTTTGACAGGGTGTGAACCTGATATAGTATAGAGAAATAGTCCCCACAAGAAACAGGTGACAGAAGAGAATGCTCTCACTTTTTCCCTTTGTCTGTGTGTCTGTAACCATTATTTGCTCAATTTCAGCCAGGAACAAAGCAGAAGACACTTATTTGAAACTCAAGTCTTGATGAAAATTTCACAGGGAGTACCATTAATCCATGGGTCCACTGGGGAGCATCTGCGGAATTTAAAAAACAAACAAAACTGGATTCAAATCCCAATCTGGCAACTTCCTTCATTTCCTTGCCTGTTAAATGGGAAGAAGGAAAAGAAGGAAATATTTGCTGAGTGCTTACTATGTACCAAGCTGTGGGCTTGGCAATTTTTCATATATCATTCCATCTAATCTTCACATCAGCCCCATGAGACAAGTATTAGCCTTCAGTTTACTGGTAATATACTGAGGCCTCAAGACATTAAATAATGTGTGTGCAATCATACAGCTAGTAAGTAGCCAGGATCCAAACCAAGGATTGTCCCCAGAATCTGCTCCTTTCACTCTCTGGATGAGACTTCCCAGGGCTATTCCAGGATTGAATTAGCTAATGGGTCAGGCTCACAGTAGGGGCCTAATAAATATTTGCTGAATCAGAAGCCCACTATCACCATCAAAACCCTGTAAGCCCTGTTCTTGTTTCTTCAGCTCCCTGACCAGCCCAGAAAAAGGTCTTCCCCTTGCCACTGAGTGAGACTCTGCCCACCCTTCCCATGGAGAACAGGCACCCACATGCCTCCAGTGGACATAAGGCAGGTAGCTCTCCAGACACCAGCAGAACACAGCCTAGAGGGGTCCTGTTGGTGGAGGTATCCAAGGCAGGACAGCACCCAGACACCAGAAGCTTCCCCAGGGCATGGATCCTGAGCCTACTCTGAACCCAAGAGTGTGCTGATGCGCAGAAGATCTGTACTGCCTGGTTAGAGCAGAAAAAAGCCTCGAGGAGGAAAAGGAAGAGGGAGCATAGGGAGGGGATCAAAGGGCTCCCTCCTTCTCCCCATCATACCTTCTTCAGCCACAGACTTCAACGCAATCCAAAGGGACAGTGTAGCCAGGATCTAATTTCTTTTTAAAACAAACTCCTAATTCCAATTCAACATTGCTCCACAGAAAGCACGCAAAGGTATTTACTCCTTAGATCCACCACAGTCGCATAAACAGAATTAACTTTCCTTTCCCCTCTTATTCAAGATAAAGTGGAAATAATTTCCCCCTTTTTAATATAATTGACACTATTTTTTTTTCTTCAAATGCAAGAAAAGAATAGGAACATTAACAACCCCAAACTGTTCCAGAATATAGTCTTTTCACTGGCCTTTTCACATTACAACACATGTAAAGCCTCAGATAGAGAGGAGAATTAAAGACAGACACTTCCTAGTATTTTGAAATCATTATGAGTTACAATCCTTTTGATGCGAAGGGCTTCCTTTTTTTAACCATGATGTCTTTTATGTGAATAGTAAAAAAATGTTCATGGTAACAAATGCACCAGGAAAAAAAAGGTTAGAAAAAAATGGAAATCCTGTTTGTGTCCATAGGTGAAATGCTGCTGTGAGGCGGCTGCAATTTGACTTTGTACAAAAAGGGTCACTGAACAGAAGGTCAGGCAGCTGGCCATTTCCATTTCAAAGATGCTATCAAAAGGCCAAGAGGCAGTTCACCCAGCAGCCCTTTAGCAAACAAGATTTTCTCCTCTCTCATTTATGATATTTTTTTTATGCCAAAATAGTTTAGCGAAGAGATCCCTGATTCATTTCCCCTAGAACATAAGTGGCTTGCATGAGTTTTGGGGAGGACTTTAGTTTAAGGAATAGGAAGAGTTGTGAGTAATGAGGAGCCATTTGGTAGCCACTTATCAAAGGTTTCACAGTTAGGTAATAAATCACAGCAGAGCCCCTTCACTCCAGGCTAAGACAAGTGAGGAAAGGTAGCTCCGTTAATACAAATTATGGCTTTTCACATCTACAATGAGGGAATTCAGATTTACAAACACCTCGTTTATTCATTAAGAGCCCCTTGCAAAACCACAGGAGAAAGGCACAAATTGGAGTAGATTATGATTTCAGTTGAGTTTGAGATCTTATTAGTTAGATCTGACTTAGCATATATTGTCAGGCAAAAATGAAACTGGGAGAGCTAGAAATTGCAAACCCCTAAATTTCATGAGCCTGTGTGACATAAATGCAACAAGAGTGGAAGGCAAACTGGAATATGGAAGAGCAGTCACCCAGCCCACCATTGCTCACTGCTGAAATCCTTTATGAATGATACTATGAGGTCTTCAGTCACTACAGGGGAAAAAAATGCAGTGGGTAACACTAAACGCAACCCCCTTTGGTATGCTCACCAAGGAAACCAGGGCAGGCTGGACTACCCACTTGTGATCAGAACTATCAACATGAGGCCGACCCACAGGACAAGCCAGTCCTGGAAGTACCAAAGGTCAAAACTGGGAAAGTCCCATCCAACGACTAGTCCTAGAAATGCAGAAGCTAAGAAAAGATCAGGAGCTACATGAATGCAGGAATAAAGTGATGCAAAGAGGAAGGGCAGCTGAAGAATACAAGACCCATGTTAATTACTTTAAACGGGGTGTTTGGCAGAACAGGGCTTTGTTGTAGAAAGAAGGGATAGTATCTAGTGAGGTCATAAGGCATAAGCCAAGCCAAGATACTTACAGGCCCTAATGTTCCTCCGAGCTGTCTTTAAGAAGCCCTCGTACTTTGCCATCTTTAACCCTGTTCTCTGTAAAATGATACAAATGGCTTCTCAGCTTGTCCTTTTACCCCCATGACAGCGTGAGACTTGACTGACCCATCCCTGGATGACCAGTCATTAAGGGCACAGAGCAGCCATGGAAATCTCAGAGAGGTCAAGGTGGGGTCTGGAAACAGCCCCCTGGGAAAGTACATCAGTGATTTCTTTGCTGCTTTGGCCATGCTAGTGAGCTCTGTGCCCAATGATAAAATTAATTCTAACACTCTTGAAGAATAAATGAAAAGAGTGTGACTAATAACTGCTCTACTTTGAAGACACGTTTTATACTAGGAAGAAAAAGTATGATTACCCCCAATATTCTAGTAGTTTTAATTGCATGCTATATAAAATCTAACATAATGAATGACCTTGCATTTTCTTAACATTTCACCTTTTGAAGAGGCCCTTATTTAAGTCATTTTATGCTTATAGGGGCAAAAAGGATATCCCCTCTTGCTCTTTATTTACATTTTTCAAAAAATTTTTCTGTTTCCAATGCTTAGGAGAAATGTCTGCTGGCAGGAAGGAGTGGGAGGAGGGAGAGAGGGACAGAAGGAAAGAAGGAAGGCAAAAAGGAAGGGAGAGAGGGAAGGATGAAAGGAAAGAGGGAGGGAGGGAGGAGGGACGGAGGGAGGGAGGGAGGCAGGGACGGAGGGAGAGAGAGAGCACTGGCTCCTGCTTCAAGAAGCAATCGCTGGCATCTGTCAGAACTCCCACTAAATGAGGGTCGGTCTTATCAGGTGTTTGCTCTGCTCCTGTACACCTAATTGTGTGGCCTTGACTATGATGGAATTTGTTCCTTAAGGAAAAGGAAAACATGAGCCTTGGTGCTTTAATAGCAAGGTATCTTCTGAAGTAATAAATGACCCAGAGGTTGCATTTGGCAGCAAGGGAGCCTACTTCCTATGCTCTCCCCAGGGGCATCACGGGCAGCTGTGATCATCAGAGAGAAAGAAGCAAGTCTGAGAGGAAGATGGTGTGAGCAGAGAGGTCAGGAGGGAATGTGGGGTGGTGGCATGAAGGAGAGAGGAGATCTTACTGGATTCTCTGCTCCTAAGAGCCAGGCTTTTACCTGTTTGGAACAGTACATGTTAACTAGCATGACCTGCAGCACTTTTGTCACTGGGCAAATTCATTAATAAGAACCTTTAAGAGCCTCTGCCTAGTAGCTCCCCAAAAGCGGCTAGAGGGCTTCTAGAACGACAGAGACACATGGGTCTGTGGTCAGATCCTCACATTCCCACTGAATACAGTAGGTGATCCTATGATCTCCCTTAGAACTCCCTTAAGGAGGAAAGAAGGGCAGCATCCAAGAGAGTGTGGCCCAGAAATGTCTGACCAAAATTCACCCTCTAGGCATGAGAATAATTGAGAGAACTTGCAATGGCCCATAATATTAATATCTTCCTGTTCTTCAGTGTGAAAGCCATCTACCTGCTTTCTCTACTCATAAAAATCCTGTCAGGTTATTACTATCCTTCCCATTTAACATATGAGGAAAACTGAGGCTCAACCAGGCTATATGGCTGCTCCAAGCTAGCGAGCGGCAGAGCCAGGACAGTTACTCTGATCCCCTCACTCTGCATCCAGTCATCCCAGAGCCAGGATTGGTTCTGCTTAAAGAGTATGGAAAGCTCTTTCAATCTAAACAATAAATCCCTAATGGACCTGAGATGGTGCTGGGGATTCCCACCATTTGACACTGCTTTGGTTAGAGAATAAAAATCTCCAGTGTCTCCTCTGGACTCGGCAAACCAGACAATGTCTCCTGGCCCCAAGTGAGGCAATGAAAACAAGAGGAACACAGAACTAGATCGTCATGTTCTCAAGTCCTGGTGGGTGGAGGGCTGCCATGGGAAAGTCAGGACTTTCGAGAAGCAGCTGGAAGGTCCCTGATGCCAGGTAAAGTGCGGAGAGGATGGAAGCAAAGAGGTGGGGGGAAAAAAAAAGAAAAATAGAGACTGTCCACTCAGAATGAGGAGCCCCCAGGAATCATTAAGGGGCCTGCAGGAGGCAACCAATTTGCCTCTCCTCTGGGTGAGTCTGACAGAGGCACCTGCTGGAGGGAGTGAGAGAGGTGGCCCAGGAGTGCAACTTGGAGGAGTGCCCTGGCCCAGCCCACACCACCTCCCAAACCCTCTGGACCTCAATCTAAAAATCTCAGCAAATACCCTTTACCCTGGGTTACTTGCAAACTGAGCAGATCTCCAGCTGAGAGGGATCACCTTGCCACACTCAGGCCTGTGGAAGAACAATTTATATCATCAGTCCCTCATAACTAGAGTGATTGTCAAGACAGAGACAGCTGGGATATAGAGAAAAGAGCACTGGCCCCAGTCTGGAACAGAGGGAAGAAAGAACCAACATCCACTGAGTTCCTGCTATATACCAAGTGTTGTTTGTGCATTGCTCATTTAATCCCCCCAATAGCCCTACCTTAGGCATCATTATCCCTATTTTACTGTTGAGGAAACTGAGGCTCAGAGATTAAATAACTTGCCCAAGGTCACACAACTAGTTAAGTGGCAAAGATGGAATTCAAGCAATCCAGCACAGATTATACTTTTTCCACGACACTAAGTGGCTTCAGCAAATTTCATATAATTATTCCAAGAATTAAATAAAACAATTTTAATAAAACTTTGAATCAAACTCAGAGTGGCTATGCAAATATTAGCTGTGTGTGTGCATGTGTGCACAAACAATACTTGCATATAGGCAAGTATTCAGATCTACAGTCCCTTGCACAAAATAGCCATGCAAATTAGTATCAGTGGAAATGTTTCTCTCCACAAAGCAAATATCTGTTCCTTACACAATTCCCCTGTGAACCCCATCATCACCATGGCCATTAAATGTGGTCCCCAGATGAAGTATGAGCATGCTGGTCAAAAATGGATATTCACAGGCTGAAAGCACTTTATGATTACCAAGGGACAAAAAATGAATTAAAATCACACCCTGCTAAGTGCCACCGAAGTATTTTCAAATTAGCATCGTTGCTGTTATCTCCTTACTCCCTGGCATGTGGGTTGTACCTGCTGACATATCCCTCAGGAAAACTAATATGTTCAAATCAGACCCGAGACAGCTGATTACAGTTTATTTTCCATACCAATGACAACAGAACAGGCCTGCTTTGTCAAAGGGGTACAGGCCTGCTTTGTCAAAGGGGTAAAGTGCTGTGGGCTTTCTCTCTGTCCTAATGAAATGTGTTTGTTTTCTGAGGGTCACTTCTGTGATATACAAATTTCTAGCAAGGCTGAGACCAGAGGGAGGCAAGCAAAGCCCCTAGAGCAGAAAATTTTAGGAAGAATTCATTCTCTGGGTTGTGCAAGTGCCAACCCTGTACTTGCATGTCCTTGAGAATGAGCACCATCTCAAAGCTTGCACCTCAGGTACCTTGCTTGCTCGCCCTAATACAGGTCCTGAACGTCCCGGCACTGGCACAGGCTCTATCCTATGAAAGAGGGGAGGAGTCGCTCAGAGGAGAGTAGCTGTTCTCAGAGAATGCCACTGACACCTCCACGGGTCCGGTGATATATTTTTCTAAACTTCAAGGCAAGAGAAACCAACATATGGAAATATTTAAGGGCCAGACAATGCCCCAGCATTTGGAAACCATGATATACATGACATACATCCTATTGCTCAGAGCCCCATCTTCCACTCTTCTGAACCCATGGGCATAAGGAAGAGTAGGGCTACCTACTATGTCTCTGCAGGCTGTCCTCCTCTCTCCCCATCCCTAATCTCCAACAGACCCCAGAGGAAGGAGCGAGAGTATGACAAAGGGCTATCCTGCCTGTCTAGCTTCCATCCTACTCTTTTAGAAGCCCCAGCCTATCACAACACTAAGGCACAAGTGAGAATATGCTATGTAATCAAATAAACTCAGGAAGAGATCAGACATGGGTCCAGGTTAGACAATAATCCTTTCACACTACCACCATGTAGATTAAGTTATCCTAGCTCCGCCATTGAAGGGAACAAAGGTAAGAAATGTTTCAGTGTTCAGATGATCCAGGCCATATTTCTAGCAAATGGAATCAGTGGCTACAAATATCCAGGTGGGATCTGAACACCTCAGATGGTGTGAACGTAATGAGCATAAATCAGACACTGCATTCTATGGAGGCTGGTAATAAATGTGTCTATAGGGGCACCTGGGTGGCTCAGTCAGTTAAGCGTCTGCCTTCAGCTCAAGTCATGATCCCAGGGTCCTGGGATAGAGCCCCGCATCAGGCTCTCTGCTCAGCGGGGAGTCTGCTTCTCCTTCTGCTGCTCCCCCTGCTGTTCTCTCTGTCAAATAAATAAGTAAAATCTTAAAAAAAATAAAAATAAAAATAAATAAATGTGTCTATCATTGATGCCATGGGAGAATGGAATCAGGGTCCCATTGTGTTCCCAGGAACACAGTGCCCTCAGAAGCAATGAGATAGGGTGCCCTCCTTTACCTGCCAGGCAGTGGGACTGGAAGCCCACCTCCCCCAGCTCCAGAACAATGGTTCCTTCAATAGGGAATGAAAGGAAAGCTGAGAAAATGAGAGGGGTCTCCAGAGGGCAAAGGGTGGAGAAGATATGGCTGCCTCCTCATGCTGCAGCCCCAGGTGCTCACGTGAATTCCCAGGCTAACAGCCTGCTCACCCTCTTTCTGTAATTCTTTGGCTCTAAAGAGTGACCCTTTCCACTGTCACCACCTACAACTTCCAAACAGGGTCTCTCCCCTAAAAGAGATGGAAAATAGACATTACTTACCAGCTGTGGGACCTCAAGCAACTCACTTAACTTTTTTGAGCCTCCATTTCCTCTCCATAAAAGAGCAATGAAGGCCAGCACAATGCTTACTGCTCAGTAAGTACTAGTTACCCTCCCTTCTATAACTGGTTCAAGTAGAGATTGTTCTTGAATTAGAGACATCATATTAAAGCACAGAGCCCAATGCCTAGCTCAAAACCATGCATAATAAATCCGTTCCTTTTGCTCTTCCCTACCCTTCCCTGCCAAGTCCACCCAAACACACTCTGTTTTTCCCTCTGGCTCAGACAGGTCTACACAGAGGTATGATCTCTGCACTGAAAGGATTGGGGACCACCAAGATTTAAACTTTCCTGGGTATTTCATCATCACAGAAGTTTAGCCTGGGGCAGAGGTGGAGGCTCTGGAGTGAAAACCCAAGTGGGACCTGGCTGCCGAGGAACCTTTGAGGAGAAGGGATGAAACTGAGAACCCATAAAAAGGGGAGGAGTGGCAGGAAGTCAATTTCTCATTATCCTTTCCTTCTCCCCGCCTATCCTGCCATTCACACCCTGGATGATGGATGATGCAGAAATGGTGGGAATGAGATGAGAGACAGTTCCAGTCACCTGCGTGCTGCAAGGGCAAGTGAATGAAGAAGGAAGAGGGACCCTGTGGCCACCATGCCATGCAACCCAGGCAGCTATTTCTAAAAGACATCCCAAGTTGAGAGGCTGAAGTTGGGAACTGACTATATTTCCATCCCTAGCATGGCTGTTTGATTAGTAATCACCCTCCCTAGGCCCCAGGACCCGATAAGACAAGTTATTACACCTACCTTCATTAAGTAAGGAAGTCCAATCAGCCAGAATCTCCAGATCCTAAAAAACCACTGAAGCCCAAATGATCTAGATGTTTTTGACCTGAATTATCCTGATAATAACCTGAATTGTCCACCTGACTTCAGGGTTATAGGAAGAGCCTGCTACTCTTCTGACCAAAGGCCACATCCTATTGAATGGACCATTCTCTTTTTGCTATTTCTAAAAGACATAATCTATATAAGAATATAAAATCCGGGGCACCTGGGTGGCTCAGTCATTAAGCATCTGCCTTCGGCTCAGGTCATGATCCCGGGTCCTGGGATCGAGCCCCGCACCAGGCTCCCTGCTCAGCAGGAAGCCTGCTTCTCCCTCTCCCACTCCACCTGCTTGTGTTCCCTCTCTCACTGTCTCTCTCTGTCAAATAAATAAATAAAATCTTAAAAAAAAAAAAAATTTTTTTTAATATATAAAATCCTGTATATCTGCAGATTTTCTTAAGATTAGTCATGGTAATATTTCACCTAACCTAACAGGAGATAATTTTTCCCTTTATATTTGCCATCTTTAAATGTCAGAAAAGGTAAAATAAATAAACAAACAAACAAACAAACTCCAGAAAAGGTGAAAGTATAGTGACAGAAGCAGATCAGTGGTTGTCTGGGCCTAGGGGTCAGGGGAGGGGACTGACCATAAAGAGGCAAGAGGCAGGACACCTGGCTGGTTCAGTCTGTAGAGCATGTGATTTTTGATATTGGGATCCTGAGTTTGAGCCCACATTGGACAAAGAGCTTACCTTTTGTTTGTTTGGTTTTGGTTTGGGGTTTTTTCAATTTTTTTATTTAAGTTAAAGTTAGTTAACATATAGTGTATTATTAGGTTCAGGGTAAAGTTTAGTGATTCATCAGTTGCATATAACACTCAGTGCTCATTACATTAAGTGCCCTCCTTAAAAAGAAATAAAAGGCATCCAAATCAGCAAAGAAGAAGTCAAATTTTCACTCTTTGCAGACGACATGATACTCTATGTAGGAAACCCAAAAGATTTCGCATAGAGCTTACTTTTAAAAAAAGAGGCAGGAGGAAACTTTCTATAGTAACAAAGCTGTTCTGTGCCTTTGATGTGGGAGAGATTCATCAAACTGTACCCATGGAATTTCCAACTTTCACTATATGTAAATTATAACTCAATAGAAATTAAAAATGCTGGTTTTTTACAATAGAGCAGCATAATTTAAGAATGTCAATGAAAATGTTTCTGTTACACAGGGATGGAAATATTAGATCTGCCAAAATGTCTCAATAACAGGGTACTTCATAAGAACATGCCAATACTTTGTGGTATAAATCACCATCTGTCAGCTGCCTGAGGTGGAGCTGTGTAACACTGAACATGTCCACAGTGTATGTTCCTCCATCACATCCTCCAGGAGCATTAGTGAACCCTTCAGAAATTACAGGCAATATCACTCCTCAAGTGGACAATCAGTAGGGTCGTTTGATACACCAGAAAAAGAAGGCAAGGGTTTTGAGTCAACATGAAAATCTGTCTTTCCATAGCCCAAACATGTGGTATTGCCAGAACTTTATCCTAATGCCATTTCATATTTACTTGGCAAATCAAAAACTTGAGGCCCAAATGTTTTTGCCTTACCCATTTGACTTACCAAGGGACAGCCTGGTAGTACCCCAAAAACCCTCTGGGAATCCCTAAGGTTGGAGACTACAAAAGCTGGTGATAGTAGAAGAAATTTCTCCTGTTATCCCCAGGGGTGAGGCGTCTAGGGTTATGTGGATAAAAGTATTGCTCCCCCTTTTTAAAGATCTGCTCAGACGCCCTGTCCCAGACATACCCAGAGTACCTGGAGGGAGGAGGTTCCTGGAGAAACCTGCATACCCTTTTGGAACCCCACACAGCCAACTCTGAAAGGAAGGGATATATAAGGTCTCAGTTCAGGGGTCTGAGTGCTGGTTCAACCCCGGTTGAAACTTCAGGCTGGGAGCAGAAAGAGAAAAACCAATGACCTAGTAATGTCTCTCACTCAAACAGTTTCAAGAAGGACAACAACTTCATTTTCAGTCCATTAATTCTTTGTCAATAGAATCTGATAGGAAATTGAGTCTAGGAGCTAGAATGAGCACCTCATTAATACATGAAATTCAATTAAATATATTCTAAGCTCCTGTGGGTAGAAGGCACTGCAGAAATTGTCTTCAGTATTGTCTTTCTTGTCTTCCTCTCCCTGGGCGATCTCATCCACCACCCCCCAGCTTTTTTTTTTTTTTTTTTTTTGCCAGATCTCCCTGATGTCTGAAACTTTCCAGCTTAGTTCCCTTCCCTAAGCTACAGCAATGGATTTCCACCTGACCACAGATCATCACTGCCTGGATGTTTGGCAAGAAACCCTAATATAATGAGAGCAATCCAAACTCAGCATCATTACTCACAAATCTACCCCCTGCTAATCAAGTCAGGATTAGCACCCAGAAAACAGGCACCCAGTTACTCAAGCCCCAAACTAAGAGGGCACTCCTCCTCAACCACCATCATATCCAATTGGTCACCAAATTCTACCTCACACATATCTCTGAAATTCACCCTCTTCCCTCTCTCCACACTTTTCATACTTTTCCTCCACTTGCCGTGGGATGATCCTCTTATTCATTTTCTATAGCTGATACTCTTGGAGCCCCACCAGGTCCCCTTTACCAACTGATGCACTTGTCCCCAGATGCTGCAGGTTTGAGTGGCTGACAGCTCATACTTATACCCTTTTCTGGAAGACTATCTACAGCTGATGAAATCATCTTACCTGAAGATGCGTGGGATGCCATCTTCCCCTTGGGCACAGCAGGGTTTTGATTTTTTTTTTTTTAATTTATTTAACAGAGAGAAAGACAGCCAGAGAGGGAACACAAGCAGGGGGAGTGGGAGAGGGAGAAGCAGGCTTCCCGCCGAGCAGGGAGCCCGACGCGGGGCTCGATCCCAGGACCCTGGGATCATGACCTGAGCCGAAGGCAGACGCTTAACGACTGAGCCACCCAGGTGCCCCAAGAGGACTTCTTTTTTTTTTTTTAAGATTTTATTTACTTATTTGTCAGAGACAGAGAGAGAGAGAAAGAGGGCACAAGCAGGGGCAGCAGTAGGAGAGGGAGAAGCAGGCTCTCCGCTGAGCGAGGAGCCCAGTGTGGGGCTCGATTCCAGGACCCTGGGATCATGACCTGAGCCAAAGGCAGATGCTTAACTGACTGAGCCACCCAGGCGTCCCAGCAGGACAACTTCTGCGATGTAGTTCATGCTCCAGAGCCCCCAAGAGATCAAGCAAGCTAGGCTAGATTCTTCCTGAAACCACATCTTTGCCCAGCTTCTTCCCCTGCTCTGTCCCACTTCCCTCACTCCTTTGTTGTTTTTCCTCTGAGAGCACTCCTTCAATAAACCATAAGAATCCCCATCTCAGGCTCTGCTTCTAGGGAATCCAACCTAAGACATCCTTCATATTGGCACAGAATTATTTATTTTTAAAGACATAGCTGATCCTGTAACTCCCTGGCATACATTTTTAAAACTTATACCTCATTATGTACATATAATCCAAAGACCTTAGTGTGTCATATAAATTCTTACCTATTTCTACAGACAGTTCTTCCATCTGTCCCCTTCCCAAGTTGCCCACTCCAATCAGGTCTGCTACCCTTCCTTTCTACTAAAGTTACTCCACTTTCCCCAAAAGCCATGCTCTTTCACACCTCTGAATAAGTTCATATTCATCTCTTTGCCTGAAATTCATTTCACCATTTTGTCTAAGCTCCTGTTCATCCTTTAGTCTAAGGTTAAACATCACCTCCTCCTTGAACTTTTCCTGAGCCTTCCCACCCTCTTAGGCAGAGTCAGACGGCCTATCCTCCATACTCAAATGGTGTATACACGTCTATTACATTTGCCTTGTTGTGTTGTATTTCTATGTTACTATCAAGATAATTCAGTGTGTTTTATGATATCAGTTTTATCAGGACAGGGACTGTGTCTTAGACATGTTTGTATTCCCTGTGCCTAGCAGGGTGCCAGCACAGAGTAGGTGCTCACAAGTATTTGTTGAATACATGTACAATCAAGCAGTCTTCCATCTCTAATCCTGGGAATGCCCTTTCCTTTTAAATGTATTGCTTCCAAAACAATGGTGTGGACTTCTTGTTTAACCTTATCCTGCTTCCTGAAAAGTCCAGTGTTTACCCTGGTTTCCCTCCCTAGATATTTCTGGAGTGTCTAATGGATATATTTGCTTCCCAGGGTTTATCTTGGCTGCTACTTGTCATGTCTGGATCCGGATTATTACTCTAAGCTTCTCTGTGGGTCACTGCTTGGTATCACCAGCTTCTCCAGGTTACCTGAGTTACCTGAATTATTCCCAAGTGAGGACACTGACTCTCCCTTAGTCTCCCAGCATAAGCCTTAGGCTGGCTGTGGTATTCAGCAGACCTTTACTGAAGGCTTCGGGGTACCTGAGGGGAGTTATAACACAGGGAAGACCCACAAAACATGGTGTGAGCAATCACTGTTCCCAGAGTCTGTGGAGCCATGCCTCTGAAGGCATCTCTCTCCATAGTCCTCCAATACACATGCCACCATGTTTCAAAGCCAACTGACTATTTCCACGGACAGAAGCTTCCCACTTAGGAACCAATGCCTGTCACAGCCCCTTCTCTGCAGCTAGAGAAGGAAATCTTTCCTTCATCTCCCAGTCAGTATCAAAACAATCTCTGCAGAGTTATAACTCTGTCATAATGAACAACATTTTACATCATTTTGAGTTTGGCTCTTTCATCATTACCTCAAACTTTCCTTTCCAAGCAGGATCTGCACCTCACCTTTACATTAGCAAAAGCATGGTGAAATGTTAAGGTCCCCAGACCAAAAGAAAAAGAAAGAGAACAGTACTCCTGTCTTCCACAATATAAAATCTCTACCTGCAAAAACAAACAAACCAAAAAAAAAAAAAAAAAAAAAAAAACAGAAAACTGCTATTATCTTTAAAATGGAAAATTTCACTCACCATCAAGCTTTCACAAACATTGTACTACCCTACCGAAACGAACATAAATACACGGATGAAAGAGTAAACCTAATATACCCACATGAAGGAATTAAATAAGGCTTTAGGAAAGGGACTTGAGAGAAGGAATTATTTAAACCTACAGAGAAGAGGGGAAGAAGTCACAGAGCAAAGGTCAGAGCCCTAGGAACAGAAGCTTTACAGCACTTTTTAGGAAAATTGTAGGAGATACATGCATCAGTTAGGAGCAGACTGGAAGGGATCTTCAGACTGGAAGGGGATTAAGATCCCTCCCTGTACTCATATCTACTCCTCCTATAAGGAAGGTGATTTGAATGAGTTGTTATTGTTTTCATTGCTGCTTCTTTATACATTTCTACATTCACACATTTTTTGCAAGGAGTATTTACCACCTTATGGTAAATCTGAAGAAAAGCCTGGCTACAATATTCATAATTCTTAAAACAAACTCTAAGGAAGATCCAGGGTAACAGTCAAATTTATTTTTTTTTTAAGATTTTATTTATTTATTTGAGAGAGAGAGAATGAAAGAGAGAGAGCACGAGATGGGGGGAGGGCCAGAGGGAGAAGCAGACTCCCTGCTGAGGAGGAAGCCCAATGCGGGACTCAATCCTGGGACTCCAGGATCATGACCTGAGCCCAAGGCAGTTGCTTAACCAACTGAGCCACCCAGGCGCCCCACAGTCAAATTTTTTTTTTAAGATTTTTATTTATTTATTTGAGAGGAGAGAGAATGAGAAAGAGAGAGAGAGAGAGAGCATGAGAGGGGGGAGGGTCAGAGGAAGAAGCAGACTCCCCGCCGAGCAGGGAGCCCGACGTGGGACTCAATCCCGGGATTCCGGGATCATGACCTGAGCCGAAGGCAGACGCTCAACTGACTGAGCCACCCAGGTGCCCCAGGTAACAGTCAAATTTAAAAGGAAAGAATCTTCATTTAGCAAACATAGCCCTCTCTGATGGAATATTTATCAAGAAGGTAATTCAGTCCCCAAAGCATTATCTCTCAAAAATGGCAGAGAATGGCAACAACCCAGTCAGCATAAAAATCAAAAGAGGTGTTATCTCCTTGCTCCATACCCATGGTATCTCATCTTGATGAAGGTACCAAGACATAAATGTTTCCTTGGAAAATCTTAGTAAGAGCCAGAGGCAAACAGGATGGCAGGAAGAGTTTTGCTTCATCAGAAACACAGCTTCTAGGAGCTAAATCAAGAAAGAAGTAGTATCTGTGTGCAAAGATGAAGTAAACTCACCTGCAGGCTAGTTACTGACGGTACCTAAAAAAGAAATTGGATTAGAGATTTCAAACAGCTGAAGCTCACACTAGAGGAGGACTGAATGAGTTCAAAATGATGTGCTTCTTAGAAAGAAATCTCTCAAAGAAATATGAAAAAGGAAGAGTTAGAATGTGGCCTGCCCATGGGGTAAAGAAATCCTTCACAGACTTGGGAATCATCATCAAGATTAATGCGTACTCACATGAAGAACATGAGGCATCATTTGGAAGATGGAAGCCCCAACATGAAGTACCTGAATGAACCTAAAAGGTGACAAAACAATCCCTGGGAAAGAGAAGACAATGGAGGGGCCACGTGATAATTCAAAGGGAAACGTGGAGAAGGCAAAGGTCGATGGTAAGATAGGAAGAGCTGCCAGTGGGATAAGTGGGATGAGGATGAAGTGAGTACAGGGGCAGAGGAAAGAGAGCATTGAATGAAGAGATCACCGTGCCAGGTGCTGCCTTCTTTGTGAAGTGACCCTGCTACCTGGCCAACAATACTTCAGAATAAAGAAGAACTTATCTGCCAGTTTTGAGCTCTGTGACTGTGAATTAGTAGCTAAGGTCCTAACTTTCAACAAGCACACTTCACTAGAGATACCAAAGGAAATTTTGAAACAATAAGTCAGTGGAGTTAGGCCATATGTCTGAGTCTTAAAGCAAAGAGAGTAGCAAACATTCAGGGAAACATCAGCTTAGGAAATGCAGGTTAGCAATCCAAAGGGTTTTCTAGGTCAGAGGAGAGGGCAAACTAGGGCTTCAGGCTTAGTCACTGCATCCAAACTGATGGAAAATCCCTGAAAAGTATATTAAGGGAATCCCTATTCTACAGAGAGGGCTGAAAAAGAGGTCTGCAAATAGAAGACATGAAGGAAAGAGAGAACTCATACGAATTTCTTATTACCCTCAGGAAAGAGAGTGGGAGGCTGATCAGCTCTAAGATATTGAAGAAGGCAAGACTTAACACAAGATAAAACAGAGGCCATACCGGGGTGCCTGGGTGGCTCAGTCGGTTAAACAGCTGCCTTTGGCTCAGGTCATGATCCCAGGGTCCTGGGATCGAGCCCCGCATCAGGCTCCTTGCTCAGCAGAGAGCCTGCTTCTCCCTCTCCCTCTGCCTGCCTGCCGTTCCCCCTGCTTGAGCTCTCTCTCTCCGTGTCAAATAAATAAATAAAATCTTTAAAAAAAAAAAAAAAAAACAGAGGCCATACCACAGCTACATGGAGACCCACAAGACAAAGTTCCTTTTTCTTTTAATTGATTTTATACTCTCAAATAACATTTATAATCTATTTGCACTAAAGTGGGATCTCTTCATTCTGTCCACTGTCCATCACCCATGGACTAACATATGCAAAAGAAATTACATAATGATATACACTGAAGAAGCGGGAACAATGTCTGGCCCATAACTGGTATTCCATAGATAGCATATAGTCATTTACTTACTTATTCATTTACTCAATATTCATTGACTATCTACTATATGCAAGGCATTGTTCTAAAATGAGAATTCAGCATTTTTTTAAAAAGACAAAACCCTCACACAGCTTTCATTCCAGTGGGGGACACTGGCAAATGTGCACACACACAACAAAGCCAGAGGTAAGCATTATGAAGAAAAAGTAGATTAAGGGGATGGATAGTGACTAGGGATTTCTTTAGATTTCTTTAGATGGGGCAGTCAGGGAAGTCTCTCCGAGGAAGTGGCATTCAAGCAGGACCTGGATGAAGTGAGGAAGCACCATGCAGAAAGAGGGCAAATGCAAGGCCCTGAGTCAAGGACCAGCAAGGAGGTAAGTGGGGCTGGATCAGAGTGAGGGAGGAGAGATGGAGTGGAAAATCAGGCTGGAGGAGGGAGGTCAGGGCCAGGTTGTGGTGGCCTTTGTGGGCCATGTGAAGGACTTTGCACAGTATTCTGAATGTGGGGGGAAGCCACTGGAGGGCCCCCAAGCAGGAGAGTCATGTGATCTGATCTCCATCTTAAAACTGTGACTGTTACAGGTTTGGGGATTGCTAACTGTGGGCATGGGAGAGCAAGAGTCTAAGCAGGAAAAACTCAATCAGGTACTGAGAAGATGATGATAGCTTGTGGAAGGAAATAAGAAGGCAGTTTCCCTCTTCCCCCAAAGAAAAGTTTCCCCAAAAGTACTTCGGCCAACTTGAATATATGATTTTCAGAATGTGAATTAAATAGTCAAGTTTCTGCTTAGACAGTATTTTCATTCATACACATATTTAAATTACATCTATACAATCAATCTAGAAATATCAATTTACAAATATTTCTTCCTTGTCAAACTCACTTTACATGAAGTAATTTTACTCAGACTCATCACAAGTGTGTTTGACTTCAGTGTCTTTTTAGAGCCATTTTTGGGTCACTTCAACAACTTCCAGGGCACACCATCTTCACTTCATCTGGGCCTGCTTTGAGTCCATGAAGAACACTGTGGCTGAATGTTTATCCCAAGCTACAAGAACCCATTGGTAAGGATTCAGATTTTAAAGTAGCACTTTCATCTTAATGTAGGTTCCTAGAAGGCAGTGCAGGGATGTTGTTCTGTAAACTACTGTACCCCTGGGCCTAGAGCAGAGATTAGCAAATATGGCCTGTGGGCCAAATTTGTGTTAAAGCTTTCGTAAACCAAGTTTTATCAGAATACAGCCACACCTATTCATTTGCATACTCTCTATGGTTGCTTTTCCTTTGTAATGGCAGGCTTGAACAGGTGAGAGAGACTAGGTGACTTGCAAAGCCTAAAATATTTACTATTTGGCCCTTTACAGAAAAAGTTGGCTGACCCCTGGTCTAGAGCATTGTCTAGGACATAGAAGGCACTCAGCAAAATTTGGTACTGTTTAGATGACCCAAAGACAACTCCTTATTTTCTGAGGGATAATTTATAGAAAAAAAAAAACCCTTAAATTCTGTGGTTATTTGTTGGATTTGTCCTCAAGCGCCCTCCACACTGGCCTCTACTAGTAGTTCTTTTGAAGCACTAAGTGGTATAAAAGCCTTTCTAATTCTTAAGGGAGCATTTTCAAGGCAGCTCTCCCCTCTGTAGCATGAATAACTCTAAAGACATCACTTCTCTCCTCGGTGCCTCCATTTTCCACAACTTGAAAACAGAGTGAAAACAACTTGTGGGTCAAGTGTTTTCAGAGAATAGGTACTGCAGTTAGGAGTGTTTGACTTTTATATCTGAAAAACGCAAAGGGACAGGAGTATGGGAAGCCCATATACACATGGACGGATGGAAAGTTGAGTCAGCAGCTGGAGCCAGTGGACAGCGATGCCCTGGGAAGATAGCACCTTTTGAAAAGGGTCATCTTTCTCCACGCGTTCAAGCCACTCTTACAAGAGCGTGCTTTGAAGGAGTCCTGAAGTTGTTCCAGTCCATGTTCAAAAACTATTTATGAGATTTCCTGATCTTTATAGAGTATGCAGGCTCTCTCAGAAAAGAGTTCCCACCAGTGCTCCTATGGAAGTACTTCGGAAAGGTTTGCAGGTAGTTCAGCCCAGCTAAGCCTCTGTCAACAGGGGCACTGCTGGATATAAAATCACCAAAAAGAACTAGAAAATTGACAGAATGGTGATTGCTTTATTTCTTCTTGTAGAGCAAAGTGAAAATTACCTCCCTTTGTTGAAACAGAATCTAGTCTTAGGAGGCAGAGAGCCTACATTTTTTGGCATTGTAAGGGCTCAAAAATGTTCCATTTCACCCTCTGTCTTTTGTCTTCTGCTACCTGTAAAGGAGCAAAGAGGAGCTCTGAGAGAAGTGAGTTGAACCCTTTAAAAGTATTTTGGCAGCAATTTGTGCAAGAGGACAATCCTAGGAGTGATTTTCTGTCATCTGAAATACCCTGAGGGGCAGCAAAGAAAAACTGTGAGGGTTTTTGTGGCCGAGCCTGAAGACCCAGAGACACAGCCCTACCTGGGAGCAGCCCATCCACAACACACTTGACAGTGAGCAAGCAAGAAGCCTTTTACTGAAGCCACACTGGTAAGTGGGCCCCGCTTTCCTCATTAAACATGATTGCATGATGGTACTGAAAGAATTGACTCATAATAAACATGAGAGCACCTATGGGAAATGGGTCATCTCAGTGTGGGATCCCAAGGAAGCAGACCTGAGATGAGGTGCAGGTGGCATATTTGAGAACCATAAGCCAGTAGGCAAGTAAGGAAGGGAGACCAGGAAGGGAAGGAAGCATAAAGTGTCAGATATCAAGCCAGCTACCACTGTGGCTCAGTGACTGAGTGACAGCTGCTGGGGTGATGTTAATTCCCCCAACATCCCACCCTGGGCAAAGGGATGCAGATATTGGAAGCAAGAAGAACTGCAGCACATAAATATGGTAAGTTCCAGTGGATATGGGTAGCATGCCCAGAACATCTGCTATAGAGCCACTCAATGAGTTTCCTCTCATCTTTCCTTGCCCACATATCACTCCCTCATATACTTGAAAACAAGTTGCAGGGGATGGAGTAGTGACATCTGCCACATTCACAGGGCCCATTATCTTTTCAGTAGACTTCCTCTGTCAGGGGAAATCCCCACATTGTAAATCCAATCTCCCCAAAATAGAACACAAATGTCCAGCCTCCCTTGCAGCTAGGACACAGGCCTGAGGTTTAGGCTCTGCCAATCAGGTACACAAAGGTAACACGGTATTTTGAAAGTATGCGATGTATGAGACAGGCGGAGGAGGACATCCCTTATTCCCAGGGAGAGGAGTGGCAGAAGCATGCAGTGTTTGGTGTTGGAGGCAGCAGTGCCCATCAGGCTTTCCAAAAGATCAAAATAGAATTTCCAGCACAAAAGGGGCAGCGGGGTTGGTGTCCTTAGCACTTGCGGTAAATTTGGTTTCCTGGCATGTAGTGTTCCACAGCTTCAGGGCATTCCCATCCGGCCAGTTTCTGCAGCTGGGAATAAGTGATACTCCTAGAAACCTGTACCCAAATGTGTTTCTCCCCACTACCCTTTAATATCCTTTACATCAATCCCTTTCTTGCTTAAATTAGCCAGAGTGAACTAGATTTTTCATGACTAAGCCCATGACTAATACAGGTGGAAAAAATAAATGGTAAAGGACATAGTGTGACATGGTATATCACTTTATAAAAGCATAATGAGGGGCACCAGGGTGGCACAGTCAGTTGAGCATCCAACTCTTAGTCTCAGCTCAGGTCATGATCTCAGGGTCATGAGACTGAGCCCTGCCTCAGGTTCCACACTCAGCGTGGAGTCTGCTTGAGATTCTATCTCCCTTTCCCTCTCGCTCTGCCCCTCCTGCTCACACTCGCTCTCTTTCTCCCTCTCAAATAAATAATCTTTTAAAAATAAAAGCATAAAGAAACCCAAAAAGCCATTTGGTCTCCCCGCTTCCTCATAAAGAGGGTACCTATAAATCATTTCAAATGAGAAACTAGTTTTCAAGTCCCCAGAGAGAAAATTCTGCACAACCTAAAAAAGTGTATCATTCCAGGAACCTACAACACCCAATGCCAGAAGTTTCTACAAGGATTTACAAGAACTTTTCACAGTCATTTAAAAGGGAAAAAGAAAAACAAAATGAATTTAAATCACCATTTCTCACTGAATGTACCTTTAATGGTTTTAACTTTATTATACATGAAGCTGTCAATCACCAAACATTAGGAAATCATCATTTTCATTTTCTTCCAGTTCAGTGTGAGTCAGACAAAAATTTGAGAAGAGACAAAGATGTCAATATTATATTTAATATAAAAGAAAACTGTTTCATGAGCATCAAAAACACTTGTTTTCAAAAAAGAGCCTTCTTCCAGTTCCCCTTTTACTCTCCATATTTTGAGGGCAAAGGAGGAAGTCAGGAATATTCCCTCAAATCTCTGGATCAAAAGTCAACAAGAGAGAGTCCACCTGAATTCCTTCCTTCCCTTGTAAAAATGACATCCCCCTTTCAGGGACATAAATTCATCATCCTCTTAAAGGATGTCTGTCCTCTGATGTTTGTACTTAATGGCAAGAGCTATGATGATGATGATTACATTTGTGTCAGTGGTTTTCAGAAATCATTGGGAGGGCAGAGGGTCTCAGTAGTATTGCATTAACATCTTACCTTAAATGTTTTACCCATTGACCTTAAAATATTTCAAAATTCCTATTTTTCTTAGAAATTACTGGAAAATATTATAAATATAAGAAGCATAATGTTTCATGAACAAATCAGGTTATACTGCATAGGGAATAAGACTTGGAATCAGACAAGCCTAGACTCTGAGGAATGACCCTCCCCTCGTTACAACCCGATCCTCCACAGCTGTTACCTACATACCTCAGGCAAATCACCTAATATCTCTTAGGCTTAGTGTCATCATCTGTAAAATGGGGTCACCATACCTACCACTTAGGACTGTTGTGAGGATTAAATGAGATAATATGTAAAGTAACTAAAACATGCTGGCATTTAATAAACATTCAGTAGATGATAGCTGTTGTTTTTCTTTTTCTTCTTAATTTAACCAAACATCTTTGCACCTATACATGATAATTTTCAAATAAATATTGTATATATTTCAATGTGGGTGAGATTTTTATTTTATGTCTTGGCTTCAGAATTTCACAAAGTTTTGCATATCTCATCTTTTATGATCTAAGCTATTATCTTTTTTTTTTTTAGATTTTATTTATTCATTTGAGACACAGATAGAGAGAGAGAGCGCATGAGCAGTGGGAGAGGGAGAGGGAGAAGGAGACTCCCCGCTGAGCCAGGAGCCTGATGTGGGGCTCGATCCCAGGATACTGGGATCATGACCTGAAGCCTAAGGCAGACGCTTAACCATCTGAGCCACCCAGGCGCCCCTATTATCATCTATTTCTTAAACTCTTGTGTTGATGATCATCTCCCCCATCATACCTTCTGAATGCTACCAAAGTTCTTTCTTCTGATGATGTAATGAGCACACCAGCCCACACTTTTAAAGTGCCAAAGTGGCTTCTCATTTCCTGGTGGATCCAGTTCAAGCTCTTCATCACTTGCAGCACCCCTCTGATGGTCATTCTCCCATCCCCAGCTGTGTATCAGAGTCCAGAAGGCCCCAAATTATGTTTCTCAGATTGCCTTGCTTAATAAATTATACCCAGAGAAGTGTGGAATCATTAGTGATACCAGTGCCCAGATTCAAGAGCCACCAAATGCCCCACACAGATCTAGGAAGGACCCTAGCACCACTGTGTTTTTTAAAGCTGTTCCTCCACTCCCATGCCAGTTTCAAGTTATTCTGCTATATACTTCAGGTCAAACTCAAACCCCCCTTTTATTTATTATTTATTTACTTGTCTCCCTTAGATTGCAAGCTGCTTAAGGGGAGAAAGAATATCTTGTTCATGGCAGGAACCCATCTCCACAGCACACACACATGCTCCTGGCAAACCGCTTTGGCACATTATAAGTCCTGCCAAAAATGCTTGTTTGCATATCTTTTTAAAGTTAAGTGTTCCTCTCTTTGCATTCATAACTCAGCAGGTTATTTTATGCTGAATGTCTTGCTCCCTCCAAGCCCAGAACATCAGAAGTGGCCAGTAAAATATCTTAGAAAGGGGTGCCTGGGTGGCTCAGTCAGTTAAGCAGCTGTCTTCGGCTCAGGTCATGATCCCGGGGTCCTGGGATCGAGCCCCTTGCTCAGCGGGGAACCTGCTCCTTGTTCAGAGGGGAACCTGCTTCTCCCCTGCCTGCCACTCCCCCTGCTTGTGCTTGTTCTCTCCCTCTCTCTGTGTGTCAAATAAATAAATAAAATCTTTAAACAAAAAAATCTTAGAAAGATGTACTTTCAGAACCAGAGGCAATCATGCTTCAAATAAGGAGGGCACCAAATCTGGCACAGAGCGCAAAATTGTCTTCAGAGACACAAGAGAACAACCCAGGAGGACCCCACAGGTTTGCAGAGAATTCTGGAGTCGTTAAGATGTGAGATAGGAAGGGCCTCCGGGATCATACTGCCTAACCTCTTCAATTAGTAATTAAAGAAACAGGCCAAGAAAGGAGAACATGACTTGCTCAAGGTCATCCAGATGTTCTATATGAGAAGAACCGGGAGCCCCCAGCCTCTCTCCACTCAATCCTGCTCTACATGTACGGTGTGAGGAGGTCAAACCACTCTTGGTGGTATCTGGAAAAGCCCTTCCATCCTCTTCTGGACCATTCATCTGACAGACTTTCTCCAGCATTCCTGGGTGATGGCAGGGACAGTGACCTCAGTGACAGGTGCCTGAGCACTCCCTCAGCATCCCCATATCCTGTCCTCCCCACTATCAATCCTTTCTAACCTTTCATTTATCACCCTAGAACTCGAGAGTGAAGTCAGAATGAGAGAAGGCTGCCATGACTGTGAGTTCTCCACACCGCTCCTCCTGCACGTAATCTCTGGGTAGTGATTCCTTTTGCCAGAAGCCCAGCTCCCGAAATAGTGCGGTACGTTGGCCAAGGTCCAGGAGTTAATAGGGATGGCAGCATTGTGTCTTATGACCCGTTTTAACTGAGCTAATTTAGAATTTGCCTGACCAAGAGTACCATAAAACGTACTCCTCAGGATGAGATTGTTAATTACCACAGGATGACTCGCCTGTGTTGGGCAGCTGGGGAGAGCTGGAGCGGAAAGGCTGGTTTCCAGAAATAATCCTTCCCTCCTCACCAACTAGGAATTAAATGTGGGAAAGGGCAAAGGGGATGGACAGAGAGATTCACCCACAGGAACTAAATACGGTTATAATTAGTTTGTGTGTTTGCAGGTGTCATCTTTCACCCTCCACTATGGAGGAGACGGCGGGTAAGCTCAGAATCTTTTGTGTCTCTTGGAGAAGGGCAGTGAGATCCTTGGGGTGTTCGAGGAAGAGCTGGAAGCAAGATGACTGCTAGGAGCAAGGCAAGCGAAGTCTCTGCGGTACAGAGAGACAGAGGATGCAATGACCCCCAAATATAACACCGTTTACTGACAGTAGCTCCCCGCAGCTATTACAGGGCTGCCCGAGAGTGTCCTAATTAGTGAGGGTTGTCAGCACTCCCATTATAATCCCCAGTTGAATGAGCTAAGTGTTTGTCACAGCCACTTCAAGTCACAGCCTCTGAAACATAGCCTTGAGTGGCCAGTCTCAATTTGTTTTTACCCCATGACTTATTCTAACCACCTCCATGCTTCATATGCAACTCAAAATGTATATTTAAGCAGAGCCATCTCATATAAAGGGGATTCAATTCCCACAGTTGCTGTCTCATTGCTGAGATGTCTATCATTTTACAAAAATGTCCCCTCAAAGCACACTCTTTCCAAATGTTTCTAAGATACGAGTTATACATTATATTCGTAGCATTTTTTTCTGCCACTTTGCTCACTGTTTCCTCTCAGGCTGGCTCCATACACTGGGTGTTGACCTCACCACAATGGTTCTTAGTAAGCAGGAATTTGTTCCTGCTTCTGGCTATATTAGACTATAGTCTTATATATTAGTCCGTCGAAGATTGTGTTCTGTGAATTCATCTTAAGCATGCTCTCCTTAATATTTGTTAATTCATGAAACCCATGTGGAATGTGAACTGTGTTAGATATTTAATCTTACTCTTATGCCATAAACTTTTACATGACATGATCTGCCTTGATGTATAGACCAGCCTTATTAAAAGTAATGGGTGTCTTGCATTCTGAATCAAGAGAGCATTCTGAAGAACAGAAATAAAACTCAAATGGGATGATATATGTGTAAAAACATGATTCATGTGGATGCAATCTTGTGAGCACTGCCTCCCTTCTCGGCAAGCCTCTTCTTTACAGCCACAATTGTCAGGAGAATTCTAGGGTGAAGGGTGAGGAGGGGGAAGCCTTATTTTCTTGAAGTACCAGACAATACCCTAGGTAAGTATATCAAATGTCAGGCTCCCCTTAGGCGGTGTGGAGCTAATCTAAGCTTAAGTCTGACACCAAAACCAGTGGTTTTGTGAAACGAGAGAAGTCCAAAAGGTACTAAAAAAACAGAGCCCACATTAAATACTTCCTGAGATCTATATAAAATAAATATTAAAGATGCTTGACATCTATTAAAAAATGCACAATCATTAACGATAGTGAAATCGAGTATCATTTCAATTCACAGAAATAATCCAATATTTTGAGAAATTTAGTAACATTTTTTAACTTTGTATAATGGAAGTTTTCAAAAATATATAAAAGCAAAGAAAATAGTTTAATGAGCCCCATGTATCCAACACCTAGCTGCAACACTATCAACTCCTAGGAAATCTTATTTCATTTCTATTCATCATCACCACCTCTACCCACCCACTCCCAGATAATGTTAAAAGTTAAATTCAGACTATTTGAAGAAATTTAAACAGGCATTTCACCTGCCTCAGAAAATCCACTTGGGAATAGATTACCAGGTCCTGTTAGTGCTCTGGGCCTACCATCCTCAAGAAGGCCTCAAAAGTGACCACAGCCACCAGAGATGTCCTTGAAGGGGTGTCTTCAAACACACTATGAACCTCATCAGTAGCCCAAAATGCAAGTGAGTGACTGGGCACCACAAGGAAGAACAATTACCAGATGATCTTACAACCTGAGGGGCAGCACTACCTACTCAAGGCCTAAGAATGGCCTGCACGAGCCAGCATGAAACAGCACTTCCCAGTCACTAAGGTAACAACGTCAACTGCTCTACTCTCAAAGAATTAAAAACAATAAAGTATCGTTCTTGCCATAGAAAAGCTCATTTTCCTTAAAAACAAAAACAAAAATAAATACACACACATGGTTTGTGAACAAGTATAGTGTTCATTCTACAGAAATGCATAAGGAAAGTGGTATTATTGAAATGAACCCTCCAAAAAAAATTTTTAATAGAGCTTGTAATAGGATACCAAAAGCTGGGGACTCCCATGTCCTCATCACTATTTATATATTTGAGACTATTCTTCCTGGAATCACAGTAGGAAAACATGCAAGGAAAAAAAACACATTTGTACACCCTGGAAAGCTACTTAACTTATTCCTCAGGGTGTGTAGGGGCTTGAGGGTGTTGACAAATGTGCATAATAAATATCTATGGTGATAAATGACCAATGAGCTTTTTAAGGGCCTAAAAATATCTTTAAAGTCAGTGAGTCCCCTGATTTTGGCACATTAGCAGCTATTAGTATACTAAAATGATCTGCCTGGAAGGCATGGAAAAATCAGACATTCTCCACTGGGAAGCAAACAAGTGATTAACAAGAGGAGCCTGAAAAAATAAATAGATGGATTGATAGATAACAAGAGGAGCCTGTACTAAACTTCTAATTTTCCCTATCAAAGCAATGGCAAATCAAGCCATTAATGAGCAAATATGCATTTTTAGATGACACCCTAGAAATACACACCAGAGAGAAGGTGCATCCACAGAATAGCTAACTTGGAAAGATGGGACAAATCGAGATCCTGGTTAGTCGGAGAAAAGAAAGGAGGCCTTCTTAATCAGCCTTTGTCAATCACCACCCAAACCACAAGGAGAATGGCAATACCAGTAACCAGGCCTTGTCAGCGAGGAAGGCAGAGCTGAAGGAGCCCCAAGAGTTAAAACCATGTTTACTATGTCTAGAGGTAGTGCAATCTATATACCAATCACTGAAGTCATTTGAGGCTTGCCTGTTGCTGACAAATGTAGATGGACAGATATGTAAAGATGATGCGTCATGAAGTACAGCTGATGAATTTCCTGCAGAAGCCCCGGTACTCACATCAGAAGTGTCAAGAGGTGACAGAGCTACATCACACTGAGTCTGGCAGTTTAATTTGGTGTCGGCTATTAGTGTTGACTCTCAGCGCTATTGCCATTCAGTGTTTCTGCTGGCAAGGTGACACAGCTTCAGAGATTGCTAAATTTCTTCGTTGAGTGAAAGAGAGGTTAGGTTGCCTGGTTTGCACGGTAATCCCTTGCTGAACAATGGGGACTGCAGAGGGGCAAGGGGAGAAAACAGGGAGACAAGGAATTTGTTTCACAGACTTGTCTTAAACTTTCCTTGCACAATTTCAGGTAAGAGTCTGATGGCTTTGTTGGGTAAAAAATAAACATCTGGAGCAAGGATGATTTATGTTGACAGTTTGGCTGACTTAGAAGCTACTGAGTATACTGGCATCACGGAAGTCCTCTCCCGACACTGGTCCCAGGGAAACCACCACATTTGCTCAGGAAAGAGGACTTCATGAGTTGCTCTGACCTCTGGGTGTCACCCAGTGAATCCAGTTCCCTTCTCCTAGCTCCATGCTTGGGAGTGTACCCAAGGACACTTCAACCTTCCTCGGTTACCCTTTCTCCAGAGAAAAGAGAAACAGTGCCTGTATCCTACATCCCTCCCTACCCCATGCCACGGCTGGTGGGATGAGAAGGTCTGGAGGCCTGGGAAGCTCCACACTGCCTAAGGGAAGCCAGACATTGACTCAAGGGAATTTGGTCAAAGGCTAGTAACAGATAGCTGCTCCTCCACTCTGCCCAGGACAGCACTGCCCCAGATGGATGTCCTGGTCCATGTATCATGGAGGCCACAGAAAGGTGATAAGATCACCAGCTCCTAGGATACACCCTTTCAGAACTGTCTATGGGACTAGGGTGGCAGTGGTAGGAGCGGTGGGAGGAGGGGTTGGAAGAAACATGAGAGGGACTTACGTCATTAGCAATAAAATAACGTCTATGGCAACAAGAAAAGCATGGCTCAAAGTTTAAGCAACTTGTCCAAGGTAGCAATTAGACTTAGAGTAGGGAAAAGAAGAAACACTGTAGGAGCTCTCTTATAAGAACCAGAGCAGATTGCAAGGCTTCCTAGCACCTGCCCTACCACATTGGACAAGAGCCTGCTCACAGCCCTGCGCTCCTTACATTTTCATGGCATTTTATACTTGTCTGTGGCTTTTACACCCATTATCTCATTTGAGCCTCATTCATTCCCTGAAGCCACTCCCAGAGGCCACCCTCTGGTTCTGAGCTCCTCCAATATTCCAACTTCCACCCACATTTTTGTCCTTTATGGAAGAAAGCTGCATGTTCCGGGACAATTTCACCCAATGCCATGGAGCTGTAATGTACAGAACAAGGTCACTGAGAGTCCCCGCGCCACACGGGTCACCCACCTGGAATATCGTGTCCATCTGCGGGAGCCACACTTCACAAGGGGTATTGGACAGGGGGAACGTGTCCTCGGGAATGCAGCTGAGGAGTCGACATTACAGTGTGTGGTTGAAGGGCCTTGGCCAGAGAAGACAAGAAAAAGTACAGGCTAAGTCTTCCATCAGTTGCAGCGTCGCCATGTGAAAACTAAGATGTTTAAAAAGAACAGAGCCGGGCCACAGAGGGGTCCATATGGCATTGTTCTGGGTTTCTGCGTAACTTAAAGGGAAACTTCCACCACGTCCGGAGCCCTTGCTGTCCTGCAAATGAAGGAGGATGTTCTCAAATTCCTTGCAGCAGGAACCCACTGAGGTGGCGGAGACCCTGACTTCCAAATGGAACAGTACATCTACAAAAGGAAAAGTGATGGCACTGCCTCATAAATCTGAAGAGGACCTGAAAGAAGCTTCTGCTGACAGCTTGTGGCATTGCTGCCATTGCACACCTGGCTGGTGTCACTGTTCTATTCTCCGGAAATACTGGCCAGTGGGCTGCGCGGACATGAAGTTTGCTGCTGCCACTGGAGCCACTCCTGATGTGCGCCGCTTTACTTCGGGAAGCCTCATTAACTGATCCGGGCAGCGCCTCCCCGGAGCCGAGACCTCCACTGGTTACTAGCCCAGGGCTGACCACCAGCCCCTCACAGAGGCTCTTGTGTTAACCCACCTACCACTGCCCTGTACGACAGACTCGCCTCTGCGCCACAACAAGGACGCCGGGCCACCAAGTCAGGTCGTCGAGCGGCAGGAAGTTCTGCGCATGCGTAGCGCCACCCTATGAACTCCCGCTCCAAGTCACGCGGGATCTCTTCGGTAGAGCTCCGGAGGAGTTTGAAAAGGAGAGCGGGGCGCTGCGGAAAAGCCTGCCCCAAGGTGGAATTTCAGGGTGAATGAACTGCTTCATCGCCCAAATTTACTGCTTCTCCACAGGCAGCTGCAGGCTGGTCTGAAGGCATGCAGATGTGCTCTCTGCCCCTTCAGTGGTTCCCTCCCGAGGACTGAAGGCTCAGCCAGCCACTGAGGCCAGGTCCGCAGCCCCCACCGCATGGGCAACTGCACTGGTAGGAACAACCACTGAGTGGTCCTAAGCTGTTCTTCCACAGACTCTTAAGCAGAAAATAGAAATGGGGTTGATGGAAAAGTGACGGTTTCTATAAAAACCAAAAATAAAAAGCAGAGCAAAGCCCAAACAGCAGAATTTCAGAAGGGAAAATCTCAAGTAAGGAAGACCTCTCTAGTGGCTAGAATTGGAAGGAGCTGCCATAGGAGGCCATGAGTTGCCTCCACAGGGAGGCTAAGTGCTTTGGGGATGTCCAGAGGGGTCTGTTCATCCCGTAAGAGGTTGCAGTCTATTGCTCAGGCCCCTTCTCACGCTACTGTTCCCTGCCCTGAAATCGTCTCAGAAGGCCATAATGTATTCCAAAAGAATGAAGGAACGTCAGGCATGGCATGTGCTGCCCTTGAGTGAGGAATAAATAAACTGTTTTGCTCCACGAGGTAGGAAAGGTTGAGATAAGGACTCCGTGGGCCACTCCCAGTGCTTCTCCAAGCCCCAGGTTTTCTCCCTAGAGGCTTCAGGGGGAAAGACAGTGCTGGTGAGAAGGTCCACCTTCTTCCAAATCTGACTGGATTTAGCTGGTTAGTATTTTACAGGCTCAGGTGAAGAAACAATACCTACCTTTTAGGGAGGTTGAGAGTCTGAGGGTCTGACACATACAGAGTATAGTATAGCAGCCATTTCTGTCCTGTTTCCTCTGCTGTTTAGAAAGGGGTCTTGGGGCACCTGGGTGGCACAGTCAGGTAAGCATCAGACTCTTGGGTTTGGCTCAGGTCGTGATCTCAGGGTTGTGAGAACCAGCCCGATGGCAGGCTCCATGCTCAGTGCCAAGTCCGCTTGGGATTCTATTCTCTCTCCCTTTCCCGCTGCCCCTCCTGCTCATGCTCTCTCTCTCTCTAAAAATAATAAATAAATCAAAAGAAAGAAGGAAGAAAAGAAAGAGGTCTCACAGACCACCTGATCGAAACTCTTCATTTTTTTAGATGAGGAAACTAAGACCCAGGAAGGTCAACTATGTATCCCAAGGTCATACTGACAATTACTAGCAGAGCTGTACCTTGAGCATTGGTCTCCTGGTGTTTTTATCCAGTGGTCTTTCTTCCACCAAAGACCATTTTTATCCACTGGGGTATAAATACCAATTTCGCCAACAAATGAATGGCATGGAAAGTGAATAGATTAAAAGAGATTTAAGAGAATCCGCTAAATGCACTGAATGGAAATTGTTTATATTCTCGTTCAAAAAAACCAAATGGAAAAATACATTTTGGAGACAATTAGCAAAACTGAATATGAACTAGTAGTAGATAATATTATTTATTGAAATTTGTATTCAATTTGATAATAGTATCAGGTGTATGTAAATTTTTTTAAGTTCTTACCAGTGTGAATGCATATTGAAGTATTAACAACTTACAAAACATGATGTCTGGGATTTGCTTTTAAATACTTTTAAATACAGGAAAATGGGGAGAAGTGGTAATAGATGAAATAAGATTGGTAAATGTTGGTAATTGTTGAAGCTGGGTAACGTGGGGGCTTATTAAGCTATTCTCTCTACTTTTGTGTATACTTAAAAATGTCAATTTTTGAAATATTTAAAAAGAAAAAAATACTAATCCAGACTTAAGGCTGGGCAAGTTGAAAGCACTACCTCTCCCCTGTCTCCAGTTGAGCAGCAATGGGGATGGGAGTGGGGGGAGGTAGCTAGGGCCTGGATCATTGCTACTCTCCTGAGTCCATCACTCACCACCCCCCACCTTCTCACTGAAGATGCCCGGGGTGGGGGCAGGGGATAACACACTGTGCTTTATATCCATTTATCCATACTTAATTTAACAGAAAACTGGAAACTTTTCATTGAAATTGGCCTGTGCTGTGTTTCCCAGACTGTAAAGCTTTTTAAAATTTTTTAAATAAAAAAATATATATAATTGGAAAGACCATCACACCCATCCCATGCACAATATCCTAGCAATTACCAGATAGTGTTAGGTTTCATCAATAGTTTATTCATGTCACCAGTTCTCACCCTCCCCTTATGGTGTGTCTTCTTCTACACACACATGCGCGCACGCACATGCGCGCGCACACACACACACACACCATGAACCATCAACTGCATAGGAACCCAGTTTGTTTGCACATTAATCACAAGGAGGAAGACCTACCATTGGATCCAAATGGAAACTTACCTGTAATATGGAATCAGAGTGTGGTTTGGCTTTGGACTGTATCTCTTCTCCTGTTAATTCTCTCAAGGGACTTGAGTAAGTTGGGCTTTCATAATTAAAGAAGTTGTGTCTTTGTGGAAACATATTGAAATAACTTTGGACTTGAATCTATTTACCACTGCAATCTTGATCTAATGGCTTGTAATAGTGACTCCAAGGGCATTTACAGGCCTCCATCCAGTGACTTTGGGGAAGACATTAGAGATAAAGGATGCAAAAGGGAAATACACATACAAACACACACACACACATCAACACAGCCTTGAGAAATTTCTTTTTTTTTTTTAAAGATTTTATTTATTTATGAGAGAGAGAATGAGAGAGAGAGAGCATATGGGGGGGGGGGTCAGAGGGAGAAGCAGACTCCCTGCCGAGCAGGGAGCCCGATGCGGGACTCGATCCGGAGACTCCAGGATCATGACCTGAGCCAAAGGCAGTCGCTTAACCAACTGAGCCACCCAAGCGCCCAAGAAATTTCTTAAAATGATCAGGACTACCTAAATTATCTTCAACCAAAAAGAAATTTACCTTGATCCTAACACATTTGCTCTCTTTCTTGTCCTACCATCCCCATCTCCTTTTACTTCTGTCATCTCTCTGGTCCATGATTTTTCAACACCAGTGATGATGTCAGCCATCAGAGAGATCCCTGTGATAAGTCAGAAACTTGCCAAATATTATTGTGGCCAGCATTATTGTGGTGGAAACAGGAAGAGAAGCATGACTCAGGTTTGGACTCCTGAAAATAAAGCCTAGACACATGAAATCATGGGTTTGATTCTAGGACCCCACATACTGGAAGAAAGCATTCATTAATAATTGCTAAGGAACACACCTCCAGGCCCTATTACCCTGTAATGCAGACCCAGTGTGGATAGGAATTAATGGGACTGCAGAAACCACATCTCCCCCTTCTTTGTGTCTCCCACAAAACTCGACACAGTACTTTGCACCTCATAGGAACTCACTAAGTGATTAATAGATTACATTGCAGAGTTGCTGTTTGCAATCTTGCACCAGGCACAAGATTCCCAAGGCTCAATATTGCTAGTGCCAATGGAAATTCATCCTGCTCAAAACTATATACAAATGCAATGGTTTTGTAACCCTAAAGTTTCAAAAGCATTATTTCCAATTGGGAAAAACAAAGGTATTTTTATCCCACTACATCTTTCAGTTTAAGATATTGCATTAGACTGAAATGGAGATTATAACTTTTATTCAAGAGATATCTCTTCTAGGTTCATTCCATTTGTTACAACAAAGCCCCATCATTAAAGATTTTATTGCTCTGCTGGGGCAGAACTTGTAATGAGTGACGGACTTCCACAATTAGCTTAGGGAACCAGACTCATTCATTGAATCAAAGAAAAAGTATATCGAGGAACAAAGAAATCATCAAAGAACATCTCTCTGAGTTCAGTTTTGTTCCTTTTTTTTTCCTTGAGTCAGACCACTAGCATCCCTCTTAGAAATGAGGTAACACTCAGAAGATGGACCTGAGTGCTCAAGCAGCCTCAGTGGGGTCTGCAGCCTTCATTAAACATAGATTATATACAAGTCCTTCAATGGGATAGCTGTGGCTGAAGAACCCACTGCAGGCCTGGCCCATACAGACTTTGTATGAGACGCTTACTGTCTCATCAAGAAGACCTAAAAGAGAGGAGAAGCATTTTTTCAAACTAAAGAAAAAGTGGCATAAAAACTGATAGAAAATAATAAAATGCAAATGAAATACCCAAGGGGCAGGGAGAGTTGGATTAAGGTCACAATGAAATCAACATAGGCAATAACAATTCCTTCCATTTGTACAATACTCCACATTTTTTTTAAGTACTCACACCTATTATCTCTTTTAGTTTTCAATTTTATGAAGCAGGCTTTATCTTCCCCAATTTCTCAACGAGAAAACTGAGTCCCGTGTAGGTAAAGCGATGTGGCCAAAGACCCTGAGCTAGTAAGTAGTAAAGCTGAACAGAAAATAACTCGAGTTCTAATCTGCTGACTTCTAGCCATTGCTGTTTCCGCTTCCCCACATTAGCACTCAACGCTGTGTATCTGTGCAGAGCTCTACTTTAACAAAGTATTTTCACAGGGACATCATCATTTGGTCCTCTCAGCAGCCTGGTGAAAGAGGCAAAGCAGCAATTCCACAGGAGAGCAAACTGAGAAGTTGGTGAGCTTTCCTGCCAGAAGTCACCCAAGCAGAAATTGTCAGTGCATCCTGACTTGCAGCACAGGGACCATTCCCTCACAACTAACTGTGATTTCATGGCCGGGGTGAGCAGGAGAAAGGACAAGTGCAAATGGGGGAAAGTGCACTTTCATTTCTTCCTGGATCTGTACCCGCAGGTAACAGTTCAAACCATGAGACCAGAAGAGGAGAGGGACTGAGATACAAACCAGCCTGTTCTCCCAGCAGCTTCCTTGCTTTTCAGAGCATCAGGAATGGTGGGGCTTCCTCACATCTTCCCCACACCCCAAATCACCCTGGACCCCTTTGCTTGTATCAAGACGATGGAGTTGGATGGTGAATTTAAATCACGTCCCCAGCTCCCAGCGCTAGCTTGTCAGTGGAACTGCCACAGCCTCCCCTGTTTTGCATGCCCTCTGCGAAGAAGAAGAACACAGAAAGATAACCCCAGGGTGAGCAGGAGAACCACTTTGGGAAATGTATTCCCGCAGCACCCAGGAAGGAGCGGGCTAATTGGTTCCAGAGGCGGCAGCGGTGGCAGCACGGGCAGGTAGGATTGCACTGTCCTTTATTGACTGGTGCAGTCACTTGTTGGGAACCCGTTGTTCATTAGCTGTGTGTAAAGTGATATTAGAGGAGAGACGCTGGGTCCTGTGCTGAATGATTGAGCTCCCCACCTGATGGGAGGTGCATTATGTAAAAGCTCCTGCGAGAGTAATCGAGTTACTTAAGTGGATGTGTTGAGCCTATCTGAGAGGGTGCTGCCTCGAGAATGCAAGATCAGGGGGCGTTGAAATGTGAAAGGCGAGTCTATGTGAACTGAAATAAGCCCTCAGGCTTTTGCGGCTGCGCATCTCCCTCTAGTTATTTCCTGGAAGTAAGAGTCTTCCCACTTTCTTTGTGCTAACTCTTCAGGTTTCCAGGGAAAGGTGGGTAAGCGAACACCAGGATCTGTTTCTCTAGCAGACCCAGGAGGAGAGTGGAGAGACCAACTTTTCTTCCTTCAAATCTTTCTTAGTCCTCTCTGTAACATGAGGAAGCTCCCTGGCTAATCCCTAGGTTTTAAACGAGTCAAAGAAAAATTTGAAAAGCTGCTAGACCAGTGATATCTCCTAAGGTGTTGTGAGAAGTGGCAACAAGCTCACAGTATTTGCCTCCACGCCTCTAACTTTTAGAGGCATGGAAAGAAGGAGAGTCTGGTTAGCATTGGCCTTTTGCTGAGCTCAAACAAGTACACCCACCCCACAATGGGATGTGTGGAAGAACCACACCACCATTACTGTGACTGAGTAAGTTGTGGTCATCAGTCACCTTCTTTTCTCCCTAGTTCATTACCTTCCAAACCCCCTTCTCTTAACTACAGATTCCCAGTGAGACAGTGACATTCACACAAAAGCTCCACCCCCACCCACTCTGCAGGACCTGCAGACCCTCTAGTTCTTCCCAAATCATTCTGAGAATCCCCAGAGGCCTTTCCTAGGTACTCCAAACCAAACTTGTGGGCTACCAATGTCCCTTATCCCTGTCACATTTACACAGGGTTATGGGTGGTGTCTCTCATCCGATCTTGCACAAAAAGTAGTGCCTGCCTACATCCTGAAATCTAGGACTCTGGATCTCCTATGCAAATAAACCATGGCTGGGTTCTACACTTCCCACCCCAGTCCTCCAAATATGACACATTCTAGGGAGAACAGAGCTTCAGCTCATGCCATGACCCAGCTCACTTTCAATGGCTCCCAACCACCTATACAATGCAGCCCAGATTCTTCAGCATGGCATTCAAAGCCCCAGTCACTCTGCTTCTACTGCAGCTCATCTTCCAACTCTGTCCTCACACCCAAATCATCATACCCCCACACACACTACTTGTCTTTCACTAAACACACTTTGAATTGCTCCCTGCAATGGGCCTTTATCCTAAAAGTCTCCTGTAACTGACCTGCCCTTCCCTCTACCCCATCAACAAGCAAGACCCAGCTGAACATGGGCTCTCCTCTTCTCACAACAAGGTTACATCACAGTAGTGAGTGTTTCTCCTTAAAGTGTGCACTCTGGAGGGCAGGATCCACATCTTATTTATCTAAATCCCTATTGTCAATAAGAGAGTGTTTTGCACATACTGGGTACTCAAGGGGTGGTTATTAGACAGAAGAGACTACAGGCATCTAAAAAATAATGCTGAAAATAAATCATTTACATCCTAATTATGAAATCATTTATCCATTTTGTTTGTTTTAACTGACGGTGTGCAGGAAGGGAAGAGAGAAGAGGACCCAGAACTGTCAAGGTTTGAAAAACAAGATTAGGATTGGGAAACGCCTAAGCATAGTGCATGGGACACCCACGTATAAGGTCCCTACCACCAATGGGAACCAGAGAAAACAGAGTAAAAGGAGAAACAGAGTGGAGAAAGGAGATATTTAAAACAAAGGAGCACCTACCTCTGAAACAAATAATGCAATATATGTTAAGGAAACAAAAAAAAAAAAAGAAGAAGATAGCAGGAGGGAAAGAATGAAGGGGGGGAAATCGGAAGGGGAGACCAACCATGAGAGACGATGGACTCTGAAAAACAAAGTGAGGGTTCTAGAGGGGAGGAGGGTGGGAGGATGGGTTAGCCTGGTGATGGGTATTAAAGAGGGCATGTTCTGCATGGAGCACCGGGTGTTATGCACAAACAATGAACCATGGAACACTACATCTAAAATGAATGATGTAATGTATGGTGATTAACATAACAAAAATTTTTTTAAAATGGAGAATTGTGCAGCCAAATAAATAAATAAATAAAACAAAGGAGCACATCACCAACTCTCAGGAGGTCTGACCCCCAACACCAACAATGCATATCCTTCAGCCTTTTTCATTTCAACTTTCTTCCATAAAACAGAGAAGTTGGGATCATCAAATATTAAAATTACATAGTCTATCCCCTTTGTTTTATACAGTCAGAAATGGAGGCTTAGAAAGGTAAATTGACTCCCCCAAGGTCACACACCAATTAGCAAAGTCAGAACAAAACCCAGGTCTCCTGGGGCACCTGGGTGGCTCAGATGGGTTAAGCATCTGTCTTAGGCTCAGTTCATGATCCCAGGGTCCTGGGATCAAGTCCCTTGTTGGGCTCCCTGCTCAGCAGGGGAGTCTGCTTCTCCCTCTCTCTCCTTCTGCCCCTGCTTGTGGGCCCTCACTCTCTCCCTTAAATAAATAAAATCTTTAAAAAAAGAAAAGTTCTCCTAACTACATGTGTGTATTTTTTTACTAATATTGTAGTCTTTTCTTCCCACTTTTTTTTTTAAGATTTTATTTATTTATTCCAGAGAGAGAGAGCAAGTGGGGGGAGGAGCAGAGGGAGAGGGACAAGCAGACTGAGCATGGAGCCTGATGCAGAGTTCATCTCAGAGCCCGATCCCAGGACCCTAAAATCATGACCTGAGCTGAAACCAAGTCAGATGCTCAACTGACTGAGCCACCCAGGTTTCCCTTCTTCCCACTTCTTTACCAAAGAGCAATGGGAAAAAAAATGAAAGGATGAGGGAGGATGAGGCAGAGAAAGACGAACTAAAAAAGAGTATTCATTCATAAATCTCTGATATATTTCTAGTGCTCCCCCAACAGTAGAAGGCTTTTGTAAATTCCCTTGCTTTCATGAAAAGGGCCAAGACGTCATGGAATTCACAAGTGACTGTGTATCCAGTTGCTGAATACCAGGCCCCCTGCTATGAACAGACCTCCAATCCTCCTTGCTAGAATATTGACATTGTCTTTAGCACTAGTCCCCAATCCTGCCAGACTTTACTCTCTGATTTATTAGCATAGACCTAGCACTCTAAAAATATAATTACTGCATTTAGAATGTGTTTCCTATCTATAGGCTGCAGTGTCTTAAGCAGCACATAAACTCTTCTGACACTGAATTATACACTAGAAAACCAAAATTGTACATTCTGCAGAGCCAGCCTGATAGCTGGATGATCCGATGAGCTTCAGATTCAGGGTGAGCCTCATCAGCAGCTGTCACATGAATGATGGCAGTAATCAATTTTAACATAAAGTACACAATTTACAGCAAGGGAGGCAGCCTCATAGATCTTTCTTAATCATCTTAATATGGACTATTTCCTGAGTTTTAAAATATACCTCCAGATTCTTACCCTTGATCTAGAAAGAAACTAGAATTTCTTTGTGCTCTTACTAATATAAGACCTGTAAAAGAGGGGAGTTAGGTAGCATGTTTCTGAATAAATTGTGTCTGGGAAACAGCCTTAAGCATGGGTCCTTCACGCTTATCCTTCTACCACTCCTTTATATCACCTTTAAAACCACATGTGGACTAATGCCTTATACTCCTCACAGTCTCTGGGCCCCTCTGGGACTCCCAGAAGGCCTTGAGGTGTAGTGACTTAGGGCTCCTCCCCATTGCTGTGCAACCATGGGGAAATGGCTGTCTGTGCCTTAGTCACCTCAGCTACAAAATGGGGATAACAGCCATCGTCTATTAGTTTTCTAGGGCTGCCATAACAAAATACCACAGGCTAGGGGCGCCTGGGTGGCTCAGTCATTAAGCGTCTGCCTTTGGCTCAGGTCATGATCCCAGGGTCCTGGGATCGAGCCCCGCATCGGGCTACCTGCTCGGCGGGAAGCCTGCTTCTCCCTCTCCCACTCCCCCTGCTTGTGTTCCCTCTCTCAGTGTGTCTCTCTCTGTCAAATAAATAAATAAAATCTTAAAAAAAAATACCACAGGCTGCATAGCTTAAACAGTATTTATTTTCTCACAGCTCTGAAGGCTGAGTCCAAGGTCAAGCTGTCAGCAGGGTTGATTTCATTCTGTGGCCTCTCTCCTTGGCTTGCAGATGGCTGCCCTCTCTTGTGTCCTCACATAATCTTTTCTCTGTGGTCACACATCCCTGGTATCTCTCTGTATGTCCAAATTTCATTTTCTTGTAAGGACAGGAGTCAGACTGGCTTAGGCCCCACCCAAATGGCCTTGTTTTAATGTAATCACCTCTTTAAAGACCTTATCTCCAAATACAATTACATTCTGAGTAACCAGGGGTTGGGACTTCAACAAATAAGTTTTGGGGAGGTGGGGGACACAATTTAGCCCATAACACTCCCACACTGTGATGTGATCATAAGAATCAAAAGCAATAATGAATATAAAGGGGCTAACATAGTGTCTCTATACAGTACATGCACAGTAAACACCAGCTATTAATAATATCACTATCTCTTGATAATATAATTTTGAACTTTAAATAAAATTTAGATCTCATCATGTGTATTTCTTGTTTGGGAAGTTTGCAGTGTCATTGGAAGCTTTTGGCAAGACTAAAGTTCTAAACACTTTAGTATTACTTATAAAACTCTTCAGACCCTGGTTTGACCTATCTTTCCTACCTTAGTCCATTCTTCACGTATGTGATGCCCTCTGTCACTCCAGTCTTGCTACTGTTCTCCAGACTTGCTGGCTCCATCACATATATGGATAGCTCTCCCCTCCACTACACACTTGGTGAACTCCTATATAGCCTTCAAAACCCACACTAAGTTTCACCTTTTTTGTGAAACCTTTTCCCTAACCCTGAATCAAAGTCAGTTTTTCTTATCATTATGCAACTAATTCTCTTTGCGTACAAATTTACAATAGTATGTATTGCTTTGTATTTTAACTATTTGCCTATATGACTGTTTGTGGCTTATTTACTCTTTTTCACATAGTAGGTGAAATTATATTGGAATATAAAAAGAATTCTTACAAATGTCAAGATTTCATTCTTTTGATGGCTGAGTAATATTCCATTGTGTATATATACCACATTGTTATCCATTCATCTGTCGATGGACATCTGGGCTCTTTCCATGTTTTGGCTATCATGGACATTGCTGCTATAGACATTGGTGTGCATGTGCCCCCTTCAAATCACTATTTTTGTATCCTTTGGATAAATACCTAGAAGTGCAATTGCTGGGTCATAGGGTAGTTCTATTTTTAACTTCTTGAGGAAACTCCATACTGTTTTCCAGAGCAGCTACACCAATTTTCATTCCCACCAACAGTGTAAGAGGATTCCCCCTTTCTCCACATTCTTACCAACCAACATCTTTTGTTTCCTGAGTTGTTAATTTTAGCCATTCTGACCAGTGTGAGTTGGTAACTCATTGTGGTTTTGATTTGTATTTCCCTGATGCCGAATGATGTTGAGCATTTTTTATGTGTCTGTTGGCCATTTGTAGGTCTTCTTTGGAGAAATGTCTGTTCATGTCTTTTGCCCATTTCTTCACTGGATTTTTTGTTTTTTGGGTGTTGAGTTTGATAAATTCTTTATAGATTTTGGATACTAGCCCTTTATCTGATAATGTCATTTGCAAATATCTTCTCCCATTCCATGGGTTGCCTGTTAGTTTTGTTGATTGTTTCCTTTGCTGTGCAGAAGCTTTTTATCTTGATGAAGTCCCAATAGTTCATTTTTGCTTTTGTTTCCCTTGCCTTTGGAGATGCATCTAGCAAGAAGTTGCTATAGCCAAGGTCACAAAGGTTACTGCCTGTGTTCTCCTCTAGGATTTTGATGGATTCCTGTCTCACATTAAGATCTTTCATCCATTTTGAGTTTGTCTTTGTGTATGGTGTAAGAAAATGGTCCAGTTTTAGTCTTCTGCATGTGGCTGTCCAATCTTCCCAACACCATTTTTGAAGAGACTGTCTTTTTTGCATTGGATATTCTTTCCTGCTTTGTTGAAAATTAGTGGTTGAAAGTTGAAAGTATATTTCTGGGTTGTCTATTCTGTTCCATTGATCTGTGTGTCTGTTTTGTGCCAGTACCATACTGTCTTGGTGATTACAGCTTTGTAATACAGCTTGAAGTCTGGAATCGTGATGCCTCCAGCTTTGGTTTTCTTTTTCAACATTACTGTGGCTATTCAGGGTCTGTTTTGGATCCATACAAGTTTTAGGATTGTTTGTTCCAGCTCTGTGAAAAATGCTGATGGTATTTTGATAGGGATTGCATTGAATGTGTAGATTGCTTTGGGTAGCATAGACATTTTCACAATATTTGTTCTTCCAATCCATGAGCATGGAATGTTTTTCCATTTCTTTGTGTCTTCCTCAATTTCTTTCAGAAGTGTTCTATAGTTTTCAGAGTACAGATCTTTTACCTCTTTGATTGGGTTTATTCCTAGGTATCTTATGGTTTTTGGTACAATTGCAAATAGGATCAATTCCTTGATTTCTCTCTCTGCTGCTTCATTGTTAGTGTATAGAAATGCAACTGACTTCTGTGCATTGATTTTATATCCTGTGACTTTGCTGAATTCCTGTATCAGTTCTAGCAATTTTTTGACAGTCTTTTGAGTTTTCTACATAGAGTAATGTCATCTACAGTGAGTGAAAGTTTGACTTCTTCTTTGCTGATTTGGATGCCACAGTTGGGAACTTTTAACCATCTTAGCTAAGCTTATCCATTTACAAGGTACCCTAGAGAAAAAAGTGGTCTCAGCCAAGCACTCACTATAAAGCACAGAGGAAGAATTATATTTTCTCCTCTATAGTTTTGGTGACTGAGACGAGACCCATGGGACACGCCACTCCCTCTGGAGCCTGCAGACAGCACCCTGGGAAAACTGATAGAAGCCAGCAAAGGGTAAGAATTCTTACAAAAGTCAGCTATTCCAGATCTCTGTGGTGCCTGGTTGAGAGACGAAGGTAAAATTTCTTATTGTACTTTTCTTTCCAAATTCAGGTTGGCAGGAAAAAACATTGGTTATTGATTCTTTCTCTCCCAGGGACAGTTATTGCCTTCTTGTTTGTCTTGTTTTGTGTCCTGAGAACTCAGCTTAGCCACTGTCAAGTTGGGGGCCCCAAAAACATGACCAGACAGAAATGTGGGAAATTCATATGTATGTGAAATGATAATCCACATGCTGTTCCCTTGCCTCAGAACAATGCCATGTGCAGAGGCAGGATGTGGCTCATTTCTCTGGTTGTTTCTTATACCTTCCCAAGAGTAATCCATTTGGTAGTCCCCAGCTGATGGCCACAGAGAGTACAGATCACAACCGTGGTGTCCATTGCCTTCACCCTGAGCTCCCTGACTTTCCGGTGGCTCATAGGAGAAGAATATGGAGCAGAATACATAGATTGTGACTTAGTTAGAAGGTACCAGAAATGCCTTCTACTCAAAAGTATACCCTATCCCGAATGCAAACTTATATAGCCACTATGGAAAACAGTATGGAGGTTTTTCAAAAAATTAAAAATAGAACTACCATATAATACAGTAATTCCACTACTGGGTATTTACCCAAAGAACATAAAAACACTAAATCAAAAAGATATATGCACCCCTGTGTTTATTGCAGCATTATTTACAATAGCCAAACTATGAAAGCAGCCCAAGTATCTATTGATAGGTGAATAGATAAAGATGTGGTATATATATACAATAGAATATTACTCAGCCATAAAAAAAAAAATGAAATCTTGCCATTTGCAACAACATGTATGGAGCTAGAGTATAATGCTAACTGAAATGAGTCAGGCAGGGAAAGACAAATACCATATGATTTCATTCATATATGGAATTTATTAAACAAAACTAATGAACAAAGAAAGAAAAAGACAAACCAAAAAATAGACTCTTAACTATAAAGAACAAATTGATGGTTACCAGAGGGAAGGTGGGTGGGGGAATAGGTGAAATAGGTGAAGGGGATTAAGAGTACTTTTCATGATGAGCACTGAATAATGTATAGAATTGCTGAATCACTATATTGTACACCTGAAACTAACACTGTATGTTAAATATACTGGAATTAATTTTTTAATTATTTAATTTATATATATGTGTGTATATATATATGTATATACACACATATACATATTCAGGGTTAATAAAGGAAAATAGTTTCAGATGTTACAGAATTAAAAAGCACCTTCAAGCATTTGCCCAAGAAATAAAGTTCACAAGTGGGATTTCCCATATAATGTGGAGTCCCAGCTTTTGCAGAAGAGAGCTTCTGACACAGCTCTACCCTGCAACTGTCTGTGTGACCTCTGAAAAATCATGTAAGCTTTCTGGGCCCCGGCTATAAAAGGGCCACAGGAAGAGGGGTGGGGTTGCAGGTTAGGTAAATTATTGAACTACCAAAGACCAGGGGCTGACCAAGGTAAAGTTTGAGGCCTTTCCCATCCACTGATGCTGAATTTCTCTGGCTTCTCAGCTGCTTCTAGGCATGTGCGACAGTCCGTGCATTTGGATATATACTCAAATTGGGACATAAAGAAAAGGAAAGGCTCATCTGTTTCCATCCAGATAAACTCTCAGCAGACATAAGTATCTGAAGATTAGAAGTCTCAGAAGAAGCAGAATCTGTTCTTTTCTGCGAGGTGTGAAGGAGAAAGGAAGGATGTGGCCTTGGGGATGGCTGCAGCCATCTCGTAACCACCTAAGGAGAATCTGTCTGAGGATAGAGGAACGAGGGAGGAGAGCAGAGAAATGGAGACATCAGGTCTCTCCATTTGAGCCCTGGTCGAACCATACCCAAAGGTTCTGTTTCATGAAACAATAAATTCTCTTTGTTGTTAAAAATTTTAAGGAAATAAAACAGCAGAAACTGCTAGGGACAGTTCTGAAAAGAGCACATAATTTGAGGTACCAAAAGCTTATATTGACCAGTGAGAGGTCCTACTTATTCTGCACCAGGTGAACAACACCCACTGTTTCTGAAGGCCTTGCTTAAGGCCTTCCTCATAGTCCTCACATCCTACAGGAGGTAACCACAACTATTTAGTAGGCTCCCTGACTAACCAGAGAATACCCCAAGAAGAGAAAAGGAAACAGAATATGCTGGAGTAAGCACATGAGGAAAACTTGAAAGTACTTGGAATTCACCCTAAAAAAGAGAAGTCCAAGGACAGAAACTGCTACTTTCTAATGTTTGAAGAGCTGGCAGATGGAAAATTAAGGTTTACTCTACATGACACCAAAGCTGTGTTTACCATAAGGCTCTGTGGAACACCAGCCCTGCAAGATGTATAACCACAAAGGGCTTCTTGGTCAAATTAGTCTGGAAAATACTACAAACTATCCCCCTGCTTGGAAAATCACAATAGATGTTAGCATACATTACAGAATCTGAAAAGTCCTGCAGTAAAAAAAAAAAAAACATATTTCGCATTGTTTAGTACAGTATATTAGTCAAGGTTCTCCAGAGAAACAGAACCAATGGGTTAGAGAGAAAGAGATTTATTTTAAGGAATTGGATCATTTAAATTTGGAGGATGAAAAGTCCCAAGACCTACAGCTGGCAAGCTGGAGACCCAGGAGAGCCAATGGTATAAGTTCTGGTCTGAAAGCCAGCAGGTTCAAAGAGTCAAGTTTTCAGTTTGAGTCCAAAGGCAGAAAAAGACTGATGTACTAGCTCAGTCAGGTAGGAGTTTCCTCTTACTCAGCCTGTTTGTCCTACTGGTATCTTTGCTTGGATAAGGTCCTCCCTCGTGAATGAGGGCAATATGCATTACTCAGTCTACCAATTCAAATGTTAATCTCATCTAGAAACACCCTCACAGACACACCCAGAAATAATGTTTGACCAAATGTCCGGGTACCCCATGTCCCAGTCAACTTGACACATAGAATTAACCATCACACACTGTTTCCTCAAAACTTCTCCCACCTCAGAATGCCTCTCTAAAACAGTGTTTCTTAGACACTGGTGGCCCATGGGTCACCTGTGTCAGAATCACCTCAGCTATTCTCTTAGAGATTCGAATTCAGAGGTTGGGGCTGGACCTACGAACTTTCAGGGCTATAACACCTGAACCCATGGATCCATCTCAGCACCACTAAATGTGGGGCTCCTTTTGCTGTGACATAGTAGAAGGTACACAGCACCATTTGTCATATATTCTTGCCCCAAAAATGGAACTAAATCTAAATAAGTCACAGATATAAGTGACTATCAGTTAACAGGAAATAGAGGCAAACTATTTAAAATTTACTGTGCTCATACAATCAGCCACATCCTGAATGTGGCATGTTCTATATGATGCATGATTTGATTTCTTCACAAATAAGTACTATTTTTTATTTTATTTCTTCTCAAGTACTATTTTTTTAATGGATTGTGGGGGGAGGACTATCATAGATTAAAAGACCCTTAAAAAATGTAAAATTCAGGGGTACCTGGGTGGCTTGGTTGGTTAAGTGTCTGCCTTCGGCTCAGGTCATGATCCCAGGATCCTGGAATCTAGCCCCATATTGGGCTCCCTGCTCAGCGGGGAATCTGCTTCTCCCTCTGGCCCTCCCCCTGCTTATGCATGCTCACTCTCTCTCAAATAAATAAATAAAATCTTAAAAAAAAAAGAAATGTAAAATCCAATGCAATGTATAATGTATAGAAACAACCTTTAAGGAGGCACCTGTGTGGCTCAGTCGTTAAGCGTCTGCCTTCAGCTCAGGTCATGATCTCAGAGTCCTGGGATCGAGCCCCA
>NW_023270839.1:28412941-28434771 GCF_011800145.1 Mirounga leonina | reverse complement strand
GCTGTGTCAAATAAATGAATAAAATCTTAAAAAAAAAGAAAAAAGAAAAAAGAAACCACCTTTAAAAGACATTTTGGGGACAACCAGGACAATATGAATATGTCTAATATTAGGGAATTATTGTTAATTTTGTTATATGTAATAACGACATTGTGAATGCATAGAAATAGAGTTGTCATCTGGCAGAGATACATATTAACATATATGCATATGAAATTATATGATAATTGAGATTATCTTTAAATTACTCCATTAAAAAGGGAGAAGAGAGACTAAATGTTTTCAAAATACTGAAAATGGATGATAAGAACATAGTTTTTTTTTTTACCTATAGTTTTCTCTACTGTTGTATTATGTTTAAAATTCTCCATAATAAACATATTTAAGAAAAGAGAAAAAGAGGGGCGCCTGGGTGGCTCAGTTGGTTGAGCGACTGCCTTCAGCTCAGGTCATGATCCCAGGGTCCTGGGATCGAGTTCCACATCAGGCTCCCTGCTTAGCGGGAGCCTGCTTCTCCCTCTCCTGCTCTCCCTGTTTGTGCTCTCTCTCTGTCAAATAAATAAATAAAATATTTTAAAAAGAGAGAGAGAGAAAAAAGAGAAAAAGCATCCAAGGTGTTTCTTATGCATCCTAAAGTTCTGTTCTCTCAGTAGTCCTGGGACAAATGGATCATGAGGAAGCAGAAATCAACTCAATATTTCAGAAGCCTTCTAACAGATTATATCTGACTCTGCGGGTATTCAGGGAAAGGTCTGGGATAAAAGAAGCTGCAGAGGGACTTTCTGCATTGTTTTGGAAGCTGGGCAATGTCTCCACTGGCCAATAACATGTGCACTCCAATGCTTTCCCCTCACCACTCCTGGCCATCCTGATATCCAAGGAACATGAAGGTTGCCAAGTTCCAGCCACTTGTCCCCACTCAACATAGTTACAATTCCCAGGTTACAGAATCTCTAATCCCCAGCCCCGAGTATGGTGAGGACACACAGAATCTTTGATATGACTTACCACCTGCTTTGAACTTTTAAAGTGGCTGGTGCCAAACAAAGTCAGTGGACCAGTCACCTGAGCATCTCTCCAGCCAGCAATTTGAAATATTTGACAGATCTTGCAAATAGCCACTTGCTCAGGGCAAGAAACTATTTATTAGGGGCACATAGAAAAGGATATTAATTTCACTTACTGTGCTACATGTATGTGTCCCTGGAGGGCAAGGAGAGATGTAGTTTAAAAAAAAAAAAAAAAACAACAACAACAAAGCTATTGTGGGTTAGGAGAAAACTATAATTTTTTAAGTAGCTATTTTAAGAATCTAGTCAATTTGAATTTCACAAACAAATTCATGTGCTAATTATCTAGCTTCCCATTTCAAAGAACGACTTGAAATTGTGAGAGATTCCAAATAACAAAGAAAAATAAGTAACGTCCATTTGTCACCACAGCGCTCATGCTGCAGACAGGCTAATGAAGTTGGCTTGCAAAGTGTCATTTATACTTTGCTCTTAAGGTTATCTGGAGCATTTTATTTCCTTCATTTTTTACCCTTTAAAAGTTTTCTAGCACTTTCACTTGTAAAAATCACCTTCGCAAGTAGTGGCACAATTGAACATAGATGTGTTCTCCTTGTTTCAATTCAGAATCACACACACACAATTCTTCAGTGACTTTTTCAATCAGCTATGTCCATGATAGCTGCATAGTAAGGGGTGCCAACCTACAGTTATTTTTCTTCTGCAAATTAATGGTGTTGCCTGTCTCTGTTAAAGTAAGTGTATTTGACTTTTCTATTAAGGTGTATTATCCTAAATGGGCTGTCAGTCAGATTGCCCTCATTAGAAATTCAAAATTCCAAGTTCATCAGGAAATAGACTTAGAATGGCTAATGATGTTACAAAGCTGCCAACCTTTATTCATAAGAAAAATTAGCTCTGTGATATCTCAGGAATTCATCTCTTCCTTTCTCCTCACACAAAACTTGCTCAAATCAGGCTCTCCCTGCATCTAGCCTACACAAAAGCCTTACCTCTTTTTTTTTTTAATTATAATTTTTTTATTATGTTATGTTAGTCACCAAAAAGCCTTCCCTCATTACTACCCACCTCTCTGGGCCTACACACACACACACACACACAGTTTTGCTCTTCACTCTGACATTCAAAGCACCAAACCAGCTCTATGCCTCACTCCCATTCTCCCACCAGCACCCCCACTGATGTCCAAGCCACATCACATGGTTGCTGTGCCCTGACCAGATTTAGCATGCATCCCTTTCCACCCCTCCCTGCTTGGAGGCCCTTCACCCACATCTGCACCCATCAGAGATCTACCAATTATTCACTACCTTGTGCAAATCTTCCATTTCTAGGAGGACTTCTCATGTCTTCCAAATAGAATTAATCTTTTCCTCATAGGTTCATTCTTTCAAGTCTGCTTACACTACTCTTACAAGCACACCTACAGCCTATATTTTTTATAATTATCCAGGTATATACCTTCTTTTCCAACAGAACATGAACTCTGGAAGACAGAAACATGTCATATTCACCTTTGCTTCCCAGGCAACACCTAGCACAAGGTAGCTATTCCATACATTCTTGGGTTACAGTAAAATGCTAGGCAGCCTTTCAAAAAAGATATGAAACCATGACCAAGATATAATATTAATTAAAAAGCAAAAGGAGAAAAATGTTTATACCATACTGCCATTTATGTAAAATAAAATCAGTTGTGGATAGAGATATGTAGAGAAAAAATAGATTGGTCTCTGATATATTTTTCAAGAGATACACATACATACACACACAACTGATAAAGTGATTGCCATTGAGGAGGGGGATACATACACAGGGTCAGCGATGGGACAGAGCCTTACTTTTCTCTGTGTATCATTTTATACTGTTTGAATTTTATTACTATTGTATATATTACCTTGTGCATATGTTATCCACATTACTTATTCAAAGATAACAATTCAATTAAATTAAATTGAAAGTAATAAAATAAATGTTTGATTTTAATTGAAGCTGAACTGAACAACCCTGAAATTAATAATAGAACTGGCTGGAGTAGTGAAATTACCCATTCCCAATGAGTTCAGCATTCAGAGAGAAAATTTTATTCCTCTAATTATATGGTGATCTAATGCCAAGTTGAATTCATTAGTTTTAATAATGGTAATAATAATGAATATGCTTATAAAATTAATAGATCAGATACAATTTTTTATATTGAGAAATTTTTTCCAAGAGTGTTTAAATTCTATGAGCTTAGAAAATCAGTCCACTAACAATGTGAGCTCTCAGCAGTCATTTTTTTACCCAGTATTATTATTGAAAAGTCTTGCCAAATACCAAAAGCTGAAACACTGCAATAAATATTTCATTAAATCTTATAACTGCATAAATTATATTGATAAATCCTTGTTGGAAATGTGTGCATAGAAGCATAAAAACTGCCTGCCCTTAGAGTTCACAGTATGATATAGCCTGAGAAAGCCCTCTCCATGAAGAACTGGGACATGGTATTTGTAGCAAAGAGGTTCCCAAACTGGGCTGTGTGGACAGGTTTGCACAGGTCTGTTTCCTCTTTTAGTTTCCTCCATACAATGAAAGCACCTACTCTATCATACCAACTCAAAAGTTGTATGAGTACTTTTGTTTCCTTCCTTCCTTCATGACCTGTTAGCAAATACATGAACATTCAAAGGAGGATTTAAAAAAATAATTTAAAAGAAATCCTTCCACACCATGCATAGACTGCCAGGTGCCTTCTTCACCCTCTCTGGTGGAAAGACCCTGCTCCAGACCGCTAGGTTTCATTGCTTTCATCATTATCTTAGCCTCTGGAGCTACAAATGTCAACACGTGGCCGTTAAATTATCCTGCCATCTTTAAGATCCCTTTTTAAAGAGTCACCTATGATGTATGAGCAGCACTGAAACCCCACTCCTGGAGGCTTTCAGCAGAATGTCAGGGGCAGAATGGAGACCCAAGGTGGCAGTGGCAGATCCTGGGGGAAGCTAATGAGCAGGGCCAGTGCTCGAGAGAAGCACTACTTATTATTAACACATTAGCCCCACAGGGCACCATGCCAGTTTTAAGAAGCAACCAATCTGGCATGCCTGCTCAGCTATGAAAGATCTGGAAACTCAGGAAAAAATATCTGCCTATACACCTCATTTCCAGCACTGCCCAGAAAAACACTTATCAAAACAACCCAGGAACTGCTAGTCAGTATAGTAATCTTAAGTATCATTACTAATGATAGACATGACTGCTATTACTCTCTACACCCAGTATAGTTATTGTAGAGGGTATATACTAAATATACTGTCTAGAATTCATGATAACAATAATAAACTATCCTAATATATTTTGCTCACCATTGATTGTATCCTAGTCTGGGATATGACAGGGGCCTAATATTTGTTGACTCTAATTGAGTATTATATACAATATGATAGATAATATCTTATTTCTAAGAAAAAAGACTCAATTTCTGACTCCCATGTGTTTTTATTTGCAGATATTATCATTTACTTGACAAATTTTTTAAGAAGAAGTCAGAGATGGGCTATACCAGAAGAAAGACACCGAGAAGAAGGGGGTTTTCTGAGCAGCTGTGTAAGGTTAGTCTCTAGTTGCCTTGCCTCTCCTTCCCATAGTCAGTCCTCCCTGGAAAAACCTGAGGAGCAGTCCTCTCCTTTAGACAAGAAACCTTGTAATATTTTAGCTTCTCACTTTTTTCTTTAGTGCCCATCTCTTCTCTTTGTCCTCTGGCCCAGGACAGACTCTGAGTTGCTTGTAGGAAGTACTTGGAACCATTCTCCCCTGCATCAGGAAAAGACATCAGCAATGCCCTTCAAGTGTCAGGCTCCTGGGTTGTACACTGCTAGTTGGCAAGAATATCAGTATAAGCCTTTTGAAGACCAATTTGGCAATGTTCTAGCAAGAGCTCTAGAACCATACAACCCATTTGGCCCAATAATTCACCTTCTGGAAAGCCAACCTAAGGAAATCATCCAAAATACATAAAATCTTTCTAGTCAAATTCATTCAGAGCCTCATCAACAACAGTGAAAATCTGGATACAACCTGAATTTCTAATAATAGCAGAATGTTTTATTCTACTTACATGTTGGACCATTATATGACCATTAAAAATTATTTATGAAAAGCATGTAACAAGGAGGAATCCTTATGTCTTAATTATAAGTGGAAAAATATGTGTATATAGGATGATCTTAGCTATGTAAAAATGTACGCATAAAAATAAGGGACTCAGGGCATCTGGGTGGCTCAGTCAGTTAAGCAGCCGACTCTTGGTTTTGGCTCAGGTCATGATCTCGGGGTCATGAGATCGAGCCCCGCGTCAGGCTCCTTACTTAGCAGGGAGTCTGAGGATTCTCTCTCTCTCTCCCTCCCTCTCCCTCTCCCCCCGCCCCCGTCTCTCTCCCTCTCTCTCAGATAAATAAATCTTAAAAAAAAATAAAATAAATAAGGGGCTCAATTTCACTAAGGGAAATGCAAATAAAATTTACAATGAGATCACACTTAACACCATTAGGTCTGCAGAATTTAAAGTCTGATAATAGTAAGGGTTGGTGAAGCTGTGGAATAATGAGAACCAGTACCATAAATTGGCAGTATCTAGTAAAATTGAAGAATTTCCTCTCCTGGGTATATACCCAAAAGAAACTTTCCACATGAACATAAAGAGACAACCACTGAAAATTTTACTTTTTGTAATAGTGAAACATGAAAACAACTTACTAATTGCTAATAAGAGAATGGATGAATAAATGGTAGTCAGGTCATACAGAGGAATACTATATAGCAATGAAAATGGAGGAACTAGAGACAAGAACATACCTAAGTCTCACAAACATAATATTAAGCATCAAACGAATTGCTGAAAAAGTAATTATGTGAATCTTAAAAACATGCAAAGCAATGTTTTACATTACCTAATGATAAATGCATATAAATATAATAATATAAAGAGATGTAGTATAACAATTACCTCTTAGAGATAAGGAAAGAAACATGACAGGAAATGAGCACAAAGGGAGCTTCAATAGAATGGATGAATGTTTTATTTCTTAAGCAGGATAGTGAGTACCTGGGTGTTGGCTTTATTATTTTTGCATCTTTTGATATATCTTTAATTGTTCATAACAATTTTAAAATATGTGATAAATACAAGACACAAAAGAGAAGAGAATTAACTATAACCAATCGATACAATGGCTACCTCTGTATGGTATAATAGATATGAGATTCTTTTTTTTTTCCACTTTTCACTAATTGCTAAGCAAGTATAACCTGCAAAATATGAAATTTATTTACAAACAAAGAGGCACCAATCAGAGCCAGAAACTATCTATAGAGACCATGGGTGTATAGAGGCGTGTAACCAACGTGACAATGAGATCCTTTCAGGAGCCCAACTGGTGAGCCCCTTTCCTCAGAGTGATCCCTCTACTCAGTCAGCTTGGATTGACTGGGCCCAGAACACCACAGTCATTTGCTGCAGCTCCTGTGAGTTCAATTCAATTAGTCACACATATATGGAAGGCCTACAGTGTACCTGGCACAGTAAAGAAGACTTGTCTGGTCTATTCCCTGTGCCCACCCACTGGACAAAAGGCTCAGTTCTGGCCACTACCAACCTGCCCCAGATGCCTTCCAAAACCAATCAGACCCCATCCTGAGACAGAACTTAGTGAATTGAGATGTTCTTGACTCTACTTAGTGATACAGTACATGTAAAGATACACAGAAGACTCTACCTCTTATCACTCTACTCTGGGCTCTTTCTCCATGTTCCATTGTTTATACTGGAGCCACACTGCTTCATAGAGACCCAGAGTTGGCCAACCTGAACCTAATAAAATGACTCATCTCTCCTTCCTATGGAATAACCAAAGATCTTGAGCCTTATTTGATCTAAAACCACTCACTCACCCTTCCAGAACGCAGCCACCACCACCCCACCAATCACCACCATTTGTTTAAGATGATTATTCTTGGGGCTGATGTTAGGCAAGAAGCCCAGTCCTCAGTTCAGGGGTCTCCAGTCAACCGCAGAGGAGGAAGGGGCTTTTACTGGGAGCTGCAAGTGCTTAATGAAGAAAGTTTTCAAGATTAAAAGTCAAAATAATAACAAAATGCCTGTCTTTGAATTTTTACCACAATAGCAAAAGTTTTTCTACTCAACATACACATATTTTTTATGATGGGTGGGGAAATGGGCATTCGCATACACTGATAGAAAGGATAAATCTATACATTTGGTGTGGGGACATTTTGATAAATCTGCTTGTTTGTCTGTTTTAGAGAGGGAGAGAGAGAGGGACAGATGGGGTGAAGAGCAGAGGGAGAGGGAGAGAGAGAATCTCAAGCAGGCTCCACACCCAGTACAGAGCCCGACACAGGGTTAGATCCCACAACACTGAGATCATGACCTGAGCTGAAATCAGTCGGAAGCCCAACCAACTGAGCCACCCAAGCGCCCCTTGATAAATCTGTTTTAAAAATTTTCAGTGTGCATACTCTTTAACCCTGCAATTCCACTGCTAGGAACACAGACACACACAGACACACACACACACACACACACACAAGGCTATGAGCTGCAGTACTGCTTACAATAGCAAAAATATATTTTTATAAAAAACTTAATATCCATGCTTTAATTTTAACTATATAAATTATAGCATATTTATACAATGGAATATTTCACAGCCCTGACAAAATTAGGTAGATCTTGTTGAAATGGAATGGAAATATGTCTAAAATATATTATCAAATGAAACAAAAAAAGTCTCACAGTAGTAGGTGTAGTGTACTCTATTTGTGAAATCTTTTTAAAGCTACCATCTGTCTACACTTGTGGTGAGCATAGCATAAGGTATAGAGATGTTGAATCACTATGTTGTACACCTGAAACTAATGTAACATTGTATATCAACTGTACTCAAATAAAAAATTTTAATAAGTAAAAATAAAACTAAATTTTAAAAGTAAAAAATGAAATGAAATTAAAAAGCATATGTCTGCCCACGCATGGGGAATTTTAAAAAAATTTTCATGTACAAAAGACTACATGAGAAACTGTTGAAAATGATTCCTGGCAGTGAAGAGTATATGGAGAGAGTATTGTCTTTCATTTCATACCCAGTTGTCCTTTGAATTAACATATGTATACATTAACTTCAGCTATATTGTTTTTATTTTAGATAGGTTTCTTTGACTTGTTTGGAAATAAGTAGCTATAATGGTATTTTCTCAAATGCATATGTAGATATATATTTATACATGTGTATGTGCATACATATATGTATGTATGTGTATATGTACATATATGTGATGAAACAAACAAAAGAAGCATCACTGGATCTACACGAATAAAGACATACAAATATTACACAGCATTAGTGTGAACATTAAATAAAACTGACTTTAAAATCTTGAAAATATAATTCTATTTCTTAAACACTCTTTCCACTTCCCTTCCTTCCACCTCTGTACATTTTATTTGTGCTTTTAATTATATGACAAAATGTTTCTAGTAGATAATATAAAGCCCAATCCACCTACTACAAATTTCAAATAAATCGTCCAAATTAATCTTATCTCATTTAGAATGTTTCCTTCATGACCTCACAAGATATCTATTATTATGGAGGGCTCTTCAAGAATAAGAGTATTCAAAACAAAAATTGATGTTACAGTCACAGGAGGAAGGAAGAATGGTTAGGCAAGAAGGTGAAAAACTGAAAAGAAAAGCTAGGCAAGACAGGAAACCATTTCTATGTCTGCAAGGGAGAAGTAAATGTGATTACAACGGAAGGGGTGTTCTTTGTAACTGATGCTTGGCAGGAAGGACATTAAGATATGACAGAGTTTGAATAGACTGTATTTGAAAAGGTAAAATCATAAAGCTGTGAGAAACTCCAAGAGATTCCCCAGGGTCTTGAAAAGAATGGCAGTTATTTGATGATAAAAGATGCTGAAAACATAGGAGGCAAAATTAAACATCATAAGAATGTAAATCTATATCCCGGGTAGATCAGTAAAAAGCAGTATTAGTTAAAAGTGGACAAAAACAAATGCTTTTCTGCGGTATTTTTAAAGCTCTCTTAGAATGAGGATGATATGCTTATGCACACACATATACACAAAGTACAGTGACCAATCATCCCAATTTGCCTGGGACTAATGGATTCCTGGGATACAGGACTTTCAGTGCTGAAACCAGAACAGTCCCAGGCAAATTGGGAACAAATTGGTCACCCTAACACAGAGTTAGGTAGACATAAGATAGCTGGACAGTTGATAGGTAGGTAGAAAGATAGATAGAGATGATAGATGATGAGAGAGAGAGAGAGAGATAGGGAATATATCTGACATACAAAGTCTCTGAAACATGTGGTGGAGCATTACCAAAAGAATTAAGTTATTGCTCTGGCTCCCATTATTTTTTAAGACTTTATTGTTTAGGACAGTTTCAGTTTCACAGCAAAATCAAATGAAAGATACAGAGATTTCCCATATACTCCCTGCCCCCACACAAGCACATCCCCAACTAGGGTGGTACATTTGTTACAATTGAGGAACCTACACTGATGCATCATTATCATCCCAAGTCCATAGTTTACCACCACTCTAGGAGGTGAACATTCTGTTTGGGCAAATATATACTGATGTGTATCCACCATTATAGTAACATACAGAGTAGTATCACTACCCTAAAAGTACACTGTACTCCACCTATTCATCCTTCTCTCCCCCTGAACTCCTGGCCTTTTTACTGTCTATGTAGTTCTGCCTTTTCCAGAATGTCCTACAGTTGGGATCCTATAGTATGCAGCCTTTTCATATTGGCTTCTTTCCCCTGGTAATATGCATATAAGTTTTATCTATGTCTTTTTATGATTTGATAGCTCATTTCTTTTTAGTGCTGAATAATATTCCATTGTCCAGATGTACCAAATTTGATTTACCCATTCATCTACTGAAGGATATCTCAGTTGATTCCAAGTTCTGGCCATTATGAATAGAACTGCTATAAACATCTGTGTGCAGGTTTTTGTATGGACATAAGTTTTAACTCCTTTGGGTAATTACCAAAGAGCATGATTGCTGGATTATATAAGAGTATGTTTAGCTTTTTAAGAAACTGCCGAACTGTCCTCCAAGTGGCTGTACCATTTTGTTTTGTTTTGTTTTAAAGATTTTATTTATTTATTTGTCAGAGAAAGAGAGAGACACAGAGAGAGAGCACAAGCAGGGGGGAGAAGCAGGCTCCCCGCTGAGCAAGGAGCCCCATGCGGGACTCAATCCCAGGACCCTGGGATCATGACCTGAGCCGAAGGCAGACGCTTAACTGACTGAGCCACCCAGGCATCCCAGTTATGGCTGTACTATTTTGAATTACGATTAGCAATGAATGAGAGAGTTGCTGTTGCACCCACATCCTATTCAGCATTTGATTTTGCCAGTGTTCCAGATTTTGGCCATTCTAATGAATGTGTAGTAGTATCTCATTGTTGTGTGTGTTTAAGATTTTATTTATTTGTTTGTCAGAGAGAGAGAGAAAGAGAATACAAGCAGGGGGAGTGGCAGGCAGAGGGAGAAGCAGGCTCCATGCTGAGCAAGGAGCCTGATGCGGTACTCGATCCCAGGACTCTGGGATCATGACCTGAGCCGAAGGCAGATGCTTAACCAACTGAGCCACCCAGGCATCCCACTCATTGTTGCTTTAATTTGCATTTCCCTGATGACTTATGATGTGGAATATATTTTCATATGCTTACTTGCCATCTGTTATATCATCTTTGGTGAGGTGTCTGTTAAGGTCTTTAGCCGTTTTTTAATCAAGTTGTTTATTTTCTTATTGTTGAGTTTCTTTGTATATTTTGGATAATAGCCCTTTATCAGATGTGCATTTTGCAAATATTTTCTCTCAGTCTGTGTCTCATCTTGTCATTCTCTTGATGTTGTCTTTCACAGAAGTTTTAATTTTAATGAAGTCCAGCTTATCAATTATTTCTTTCTTGGACCATACCTTGGATCACCTCTCATCTAAAAAGGCAGCACTACACCCAAAGTCATCTAGGTTTCCTCCTATGTTATCTTCTAGGGGGCTTATAGTTTTATATTTTATAATAGTTCATATTGAGGTCTGTGACACATTTTGAATTAATTTTTGTGAAGCGTATAAGGTCTGTGCCTAGATTCATTTTTTTGCACATGGATTTCCAGTTCTTCCAGCACCATTTGTTGAAGAAACAACTATCTTTGCTCCATTGTACTGCTTTTGCTCCTTTGTCAAACATCACTGACTGTATTTATGGGGATCTGTTTCTGGACTCTTTATTCTGTTCCATTAAGCTATTTCTTATTTTTTCACCAATACTACGCTATCTTTATAGGCTTGAAGTAAGGTAGTCTTAGTACTCCAACTTTGTTCTTCATCAATATTGTGTTGCCTATTCTGAGTCTTTTGCCTTGCTATGTAAACTTTGGAATCAGTTTGTCATTATCCACCAAATAATTTGCTGGGATTTTGACTGGGATTGCAATGAACGTATAGATCAAGTTGGGAAGAACTGACATCTTCACAGTGACCTTCCTAACCACAAATGTGGAATCTCTCTCCAGTTATTTAGGTTTTTTTATTTTATTCATCGGAGTTTTATCATTTTCCTCCTATAGGTCTTATACATATTTTGTTAGATTTAAAACTAAGTATTTCAGTTTGGAGATTCTAATTATTTTTAATAAAAGCAATATAAGGGGTGCCTGAGTGGCTCAGTCGTTAAGCGTCTGCCTTCAGTTCAGGTCATGATCCCAGGGTCCTGGGATCGAGCCCTGCATCAGACTCCCTGCTCAACGGGAAGCCTGCTTCTCCCTCTCACACGCCCCCTGCTTGTGTTCCTTCTCTCGCTGTCTCTCTCTCTGTCAAATAAATAAATAAAATCTTTAAAAATAAAAAAAAATAAAAGCAATATAAGTTCACCTCAGCCACTCTTTAGGCCACTCTATTTCTGCCCTTGAAGCAAAATGTCATGGTTTAGTGAACTTCTGCATACTCTGCATCCAGAAGAAAAATCTTCTAACATGCCAGTCAAGATGATTACAGCTGAGTTAATTTAAGATCTGTTTCCATCCAACTTGATAATAGGACATACCTGATATTTCATAATATTCTTAGATTTTCTTTTTTAATTAAGTAGGGCAATTTCTGGAATATGAGAATTATCAGAGTTCATTCACTTATTCAACAAATATTTACTAGGCCTCTAGTTTGCACTACATTGTTAATATAATACAACCAAAACTGTTCTACAACCTTTTCTCTAACCCCACCCTGCCAAAGAAAATGCTACATTTTCCAGCCCAGTTTCACCTCCTCACCAGTCCAAAAGAGGAAAGATTGATCTACATAATAAGGATTTGGGAAGTGAGGTGGGAGGGAGCAGCCCTGAGCTGGACTTAGGAAGCTATTTGAGATAAATTGTAGAGCAAAATGCCCTACAGTAGCTGAGGATTGTGAAGAAGTGTGTGGGAAAGGAGTGAAGATTTTAAGAAATGTTCCAGTGGACTATATATGTGAATCTATTCCACGTTTTTTAGAACTACAAATAAAGGATTTGAGCTATTCTGAACAGGTTTTTGGTTACTAAACTGTTTATTTGGCAGACTCCAAAAATGAGCCACATGGGTGCTTGCTCTGTAAGGATTATAGCAGAAATAAATACACTGTGATTCTCAGGAGAAGTAAAAAACTAAGTTGTGTACTGCTATTCCCATAAATAAAACTTTTCCCATCTGAAGGCTTTGTACCCCTTAAGCTTCCCACCTCATGAGTTCCATCATATCCTCTGCCATATTATTTCCATGTTATAAGCAATGTGATCAAATAAAGTAAGTATTACTTGTTTGCATTTTATTGCTGGTTTACATAAAAGGCATTCTATAAGATGATTGAAGCCCAAATACTTTCAGACCACAATGGATATGTGTGTGTTTGGGGAGATTAGCTCATCAATGTAAGTACCAAGCCACAGGTACACAGGCATTTCAAGTAAATGATTTCCACACAAGTCCAAATGCAAAAGAGAAATAGTTGAAATGTAAACTGCAGGTTTTACTGATTTTGCATTGACATGTCTAATTTTGCAAGAACAATAGATAGCAAAAGCATTAGCGATATAATGGCATTTAGAACAGAAAAAGATGTCTGCATCTAAAAAACCGTTTACAACCTTTTCACATCAGACAATTAAATGGATAAACACAAATATGCTCAAATTTTCTACACCATTTATAATTGCAATCATAAAGATTTAATAATACATATCTGCATAGATTCAAAGATGAGCAGAAGAAATGGAAACTTAGAGATTAGTATGACTCCTTCATTTTAAAAAGGGAAATTTGAGGTCCAGGGGAATTAAGCAACTTCTCTGAAGCCACACAACTCCAGAAGTGAAAATAGTGCTTGGACCTAGGTCTTATGGCTCAAAATCTATGTTTCACAATACCTGCAATATATTTTTCTAACTGATTATCTACATTCACCTTAGACATTTTTATTATAAGAGTAATTTCCTCATGGTGGAAATTAAAACAGACTCTAATTGTTTTTATTCTGATAGAAAAAGATCACGACATATCAACTGAAAGTGCATTTTGTCAAAGATACTCTAACTGTGTCTAGGAAAACCTTTCGATGAAGTACTGACAGAGTTCTAAAAAGATATTAAATCTTAAGAGGATCTGATAGCATGTAAAATTATAAGATTATAAAATTGGAATAAGGAAACCTTTTTGGAAATGCGATAAATTCCAAAAGCCATAACAAAACATTAATAAATTTGCTTACATAAAAATGTAAAAAAGGCTAATAATGAGACACTATTTTTTACATATCAGACTGATAAAGACCATTAAGTTTAAAGAAATATATTTAATTGAAAACAATATAGGGCAATATTTTCAGTCATTTTTGATAAGAATGTAAATAAAAGTAACCTCTTTTCAGTAAAAATTGACAATATCTCAAATTCAGTATATTTGTAACATTTAACACAACAAAACTTTTTAAATATCAACTTGATAAAGAGTGTCTACAATAAACCTGCAGCTAATATACTTAATGTTGGAAGACTGAATCCTTCCTCTATAAACTCAAGAACAAGGCAAAGATGCCAACTCTCACCACTCTTATTCAACATAGTACTGGCAGTACAATAGGGTAAGAAAAACAATTTAAAAATACAGAATAGAAAGAAATAAATCTCCTCCAATTTGTATCTGACATAATTGTCTAAATAGAAAATCCAGGGAATATATATTTTTAAAAAAGAAAAACCTGAAACTATTAAGTGAGTTCAGCAAGGTAACAGGATTCAAGGTCAACAAATAAAAATACTCTGAAGAACCCAATAAATGAAATTTAAAATACACTACAGGGAATAAATAGTAAACTAGAGGATACAGAGGAACAGATCAGCGACCTGGAGGACAGAGTAATGTAAACCAATGAAGCTGAACAGAAGAGAGAAGAAGTATAATAAAAAATGAGAATAGAGGGGCGCCTGGGTGGCTCAGACTTTAAGCGTCTACCTTCAGCTCAGGTCATGATCCCGGGGTCTGGGATCAAGCCCCGCATCGGGCTCCCTGCTCTGCAGAAAGCCTACTTCTTCCTTTCCCACTCCCCCTCTTGTGTTCCCTCTCTCACTATGTCTCTCTCTGTCAAATGAAATCTTCAAAAAAAAAAAAATGAGAATAGGTAACAGGAACTCAACACACCATCCAATGTAATAACATTTGCATTATAGGGATCCTAAAAGGAGAAAGGAGAGAAAAGGGGGCAGAGGATACCTTTGAAGAATTAATAGCTGAAAACTTTACAAATCTGGGGAAAGAAACAGAAATCCAGATCCAGGAGGAACAGAAATCTCTGAACAAAATCAACCCAAGGAAGTCCACACTAAGACACATAGTAATTAAAATGGCAAAAAGTAGTGATAAAGAGAGAATTTTAAAAGCAGCAAGAGAAAACACTTACATACAAGGGAAACCCCATAAGACTATCAGCTGATTTTTCAGCAAAAACATTGCTGACCAGAAGGGAGTGGCGGGATATGTTCAAAGTGCTAAAGGAAAAAAACCTGCAACCAAAAATACCATATCCAGCAAGGCTATTACTCAGAATAGAAGGAAAGATAAAGAGTTTCTCAGACAAACAAAAGTAAAAGGAACTCATCACCACTAAACCAGTCGTACAAGAAATGTTGAAAGGGATTATCTGAGTGGAAAGGAAAGACCATAAGCAGGAGTAAGAAAAGTAGGAAGTACCAAAGCAGTAAAATTAAGTATATCTATAAAAATCAGTCAAGGGATCCACAAAATAAAAGGATGTAAAGCATGATACCATATACCTAAAATGGGGGAGGAGAGGGAGTAAAAATTTAGTGCTTTTACAATGGATTCAAACTTAAGCAACCATCAACTTAATATATACTGCTATATGCATAAGATGTCATATATAAACCTAATGGTTTATAAATCAAATCAAATCAAAACCGGTAATAGATATGCAAAAAATAAAGAAAAATGAATCCAAGTATATCACTAAAGAAAGCTAGCAAACCTTGAGAGAAGAGAGCAAGAGAAGAAAGAAACACAGAAGAATTATAAAAACAACTATAAAACAAGTAACAAAATAGCAATAAGTATATACCATCAATAATTACTTTAAATGGAAATGGCCTAAATGCTCCAATCAAAGACATAGGGTGACAGAACGGATAAAAAAGCAAGATCCATCTATATGTCCAGGAGACTCATTTCAGACCTAAAACCATGCACATTGAAAGTGAAGAGTTGGAAAAGCATTTAACATGAAAAAGGAAGTGAAAAGAAAACCAGGGTAGAAATACTTATATCAGATAAAATAGACTTTAAAAAAAAGATTATAGGGGCATGTGTTTGGCTCATTCAGTTAAGCATCTGTTTTCAACTCAGGTCATGATTTCCAAATCCTGGGATTGAGCCCCACATCAGGCTCCCTGCTCAGCAGGAAGTCTTCTTCTTCCTCTCCTTCTCCCCTGCCCCTTTCCCCACTTGTGCATTCTCTCACTCTCTCGCTCTCTCAAGTAAATAAATAAAAATCTTCTTAAAAATAAAAACTTAAAAAAGATTATAACAAGAGATAAAGGTGGGCCACCTGGGTGGCTCAGTCAGTTAAGTGGCTGCCTTCAGCCAGGTCATGATCCCAGGGTTCTGGGATCAAGCCCTGCATCAGGCTCCTTGCTCAGCAGGAGCCTGCTTCTCCCTCTCCCTCTGCTTGTCCCTCCCCCTGCTTGTTCTCTCTCTCTGTCAAATAAATAAATAAAATCTTAAAAAAAAGAGAGAGAGATAAAGGAGGACCCTATATAATCATAAAGGGAATAGCCAAACAAGCCAAACAAGAAGATATAGTAATTGTAAATATTTATGCACCCAACATGGGAGCACTCAAATACATAAAGTTTCTAATAACAAACATAAGGAAAGGAATCAATACAATAGTAGGAGACATTCATACCCCACTCGATCTCATTCAAACACAAAATCAACAAAGAAACAGTGGCTTTGAATTGGACAAAAAGTTCTCACCTATATATTCAGAACTTTCCATCCTAAAACAATGAAATACACATTCTTTTCAACTGCACATGAAACATTCTCCAGATTAGATTACATATTTGGCCACAAAATAAGTCTCAACAAATTCACAAAAATCAAAGTCATACCATGCATCTTTTCTGACCACAACACTATGAAACTAGAAATCAACAACAAGAAAAAAAATCTAGAAAACACACAAATAACATGGAGGTTAAATAACATGCTACCAAGCAATGAATGGGTCAATTAAGAAATCAAAGAAATCAAAAAATACATGGTGACAAATGAAAGTAAAACACAAAGTTCCAAAATCTTTGGGAAGCAGCAAAAGCTGCTCTAAGAGGGAAGTTTATAGCAATTTAGCCTACCTCAAGAAGCAAGAAAAATCTCACATAAAAAATTTAACCTTATAGGGGCACCTGGGTGGCTCAGTTGGCTAAGCATCTGCCTTCAACTCAGGTCATGATCTCGGGGTCCTGGGATTGAGCCCTGCATCAGGCTCTCTGTGCAGTGGGGAGTCTGCTTCTCCTTCCCCCTCTGCCTCTCCCCCTGCCTCTCTCTCTCTCTCAAATAAATAAATAAATAAAATCTTTTAAAAAAATTAACCTTACACCTAAAGGAGCTAAAAAAAAAGGATAAACAAAACCAAAAACCAGCAGAAGGAAGGAAATAATAAAGACTAGAGCAGAAATAAGTGAAATAGAAACTAAAGAAACAATAGAACAGGTCAGTGAAACCAGGAGCTAGTTCTTGAAAATATCAACGAAATTGATAAACCTTTAACCAGACTCATCAAAAAAAAGAGAGAAGACTCATATAAACAAAATCAGGAATGAAAGAGCAGAAATAACAGTTGACACCACAGAAATGCAAAGGGTTATAAGAGAATATTATGAAAAATAATATGTCCAACAAATTGGACAACCCAGAAGAAAGGGAGAAATTCCTAGAAACATATAATCTACCAAAACTGAAGCAGGAAGAAATAGAGAATTTGAACACACTAATTACCAGCAATGAAATTGGATCAGTAATCAAAAAGCTCCCAAAAAACAAAAGTCCAGGACCAGATGGTTTCACAGTTGAATTCTACCAAATATTCATAGAAGAATTAATACCAATTCTTCTCAAACTATTCCAAAGCTAGCAAATTCATTCTATGAGGCCAACATTACCCTGATACCAAAATCAGATAAAGACAAGATAAAAAAAAGAAAACTACTGGCCAATATCTCTAATAAACATAGATGCAAAAATCCTCAAGAATATATTAGCAAACCAGCACATTTAAAAAATCATTCACTGGGGCCCCTGGGTGGCTCAGTCATTAAGCGTCCACCTTCGGCTCAGGTCATGATCCCAGGGTCCTGGGATCGAGCCCCACATTGGGCTCTCTGCTCAGCAGGAAGCCTGCTTCTCTCTCTCGCACTACCCCTGCTTGTGTTCCCTCTCTCGCTTTGACAGAGAGAGCTCTGTCAAAAAAAAAAAAAATCATTCACCACAGTGAAGTAGAATTTATTCCTGGGATGCAAAGGTGGTTCAGTATTCCCAGATCAGTTAATGTGATACATCACATCGAAAAGAGAAAGAATAAAAACCATATATTTCAATAGATACAGAAAAAGCATTTGACAGAGTACAACATCCATTCATGATAGAAACCCTCAACAAAGTAGGTTTAGAGGGAACATACTTCAACATAATAAAGGCCATATATGAAAAACCCACAACTAACATCATACTCAATGGTGAAAACTGAGAGCTTTTCCCCTTAGATCAAAAACAAGACAAGGATATCCACTCTCACCATTTTTATTCAACATAGTACTGGAAGTCCTAACCACAGCAATCAGACAAGAAAAAGAAGTAAAAGACATTCAAATTGGTAAGAAAGAAGTAAAACTTTCACTATTTGCAGAGGACATAATAATATATATAGAAAACCCTAAAGACTCCACCAAAAAACTACTAGAACTAATAAAAGAATTCAGTAAAGTCTCAGGATACAAAATCAATATACAGAAATTCATTGCATTTCAAAACACTAATAATGAAGTAGCAGTAAGAGAAATTAAGAAAACAATCCCATTTCCAGTTTGCACCAAAAATAACAAAATACCTAAGTATAAACATAACCAAGGGATTGAAAGACCTGTACTCTGAGAACTATATAACATCAATAAAAGAAATGAAGATGATGCAAATAAATGGAAAGATATTCCGTGTTCATAGATTAGAAGAATAAATATTACTAAAATGTCTATAGTACCCAAAGCAATCTACACATTTTAGTGCAATCCTTATCAAAATGCCAATAGCATTTTTCACAAAAATAAAACAAAAAACTCTAAATTTTTTTTTATTCTTATGTTAATCCCCATACATTACATCATTAGTTTTAGATGTAGTGTTCCATGATTCATTGTTTGTGCATAACACTCAGTGCTCCATGCAGAATATACCCTCCTCAATACCCATTACCAGGCTAACCCATCCTCCCACCCCCCTCCCCTCTAGAACCCTCAGTTTGTTTTTCAGAGTCCATTGTCTCTCATGGTTCGTCTACCCTCCGATTTCCCCTGCTTCATTCTTCCCCTCCTGCTACCTTCTTCTTCTTCTTTTTTTTTCTTAACATATATTGCATCATTTCAAAAAACTCTAAAATTTATAGAGTTTATTAAAGACTCCAAATAGCCAAAGCAATCTTGAAAAAATACAAAACAGGAAGCATCACAATCCCAGGTTGCAAGATATACTACAAAGAAGCTGTAGTAATCAAAACAGTATGCTACTGGCACAAAAACAGACACATAGATAACAGAACAGAAGAGAGCCCAGAAATAAACTCGTGATTATATGGTCAATTAATCTTCAGCAAAAGAGGCAAGACTATGCAATGGGAAAAAGACAGCCTCTCCAACAAATGGTTTTGGGAAAACTGGACAGCTACGTGCAAAAGAATGAAACTGAACTACTTTCTTACACCATACACAAAAATAAACTCAAAATGGATTAAAGACCTAAATGTGAGACCTGAAACCATAAACATCCTAAAAGAGAACACAAGCCGTAATTTCTCTGACATTGGCCATAGCAACATTTTTCTAGATATGTCTCCTGAAGTAAGGGAAATAAAAGCAAAAATAAACTATTGGGACTACATCAAAATAAAATGCTTCTGCACACAAAGGAAACGATCAGGAAAACTAAAGACAACCTACAGTTTGGTAGAAGACATTTGCAAATGACAAATCCAATAAAGGATTAGTATTCAAAATATATAAAGAACTTACACAACTCAAAACCAAAAAAGCAAATAATCCAATTTAAAAATGAGCAGGACATGAACAAATATTTCTCCAAAGAAGACATCTAGGGGCACCTGGGTTGCTCAGTCGTTAAGCATCTGCCTTCAGCTCAGGTCATGGTCCCAGGGTCCTGGGATTGGGCCCCGCATCGGGCTCCCTGCTCAGCAGGAAGCCTGCTTCTCCCTCTCCCACTCCCCCTGCTTGTGTTCCCTCTCTCGCTGTGTCTCTCTCCGTCAAATAAATAAAAAATCTTTAAAAAAAAAAAAAAGACATCTAGATGGCCAACAGACACATGAAAAGATGCTCAATATCACTCATCATCACAGAAATGCAAATCAAAACCACAATAACATACTACCTCACACCTGTCAGAATGGTGAAAATCAAAAACACAAGAAACAAGTGTTGGTGAGGATGTAGAGAGAAAGGAACCCTCTTGCACTTTTGATAAGAATGCAAACTGGTGCAGCCACTGTGGAAAACAAAATGGAGGTTCCTTAAAAAGTTAAAAATAGAACAACCCTACCATCCAGTAATCACACTACTAGTTATTTACCAAAAAAAAATAAAAGACACTAATTCAAAGGGATACATGCACCCCTATTTTTATTGCAGCATTATTTACAATAGCCAAATTATAGAAATAACCCAACTGTCCATTGATAGATCAATGGATAAAGGAGTTGTGGTATATATATATCCATTATATACATATATATATATCCATTATATATATATATGATATATATATATATCCATATATAATGGATATTATTCAGCCATAAAAAAGAATGAAATCTTGCCATTTGCAACAACATGAATGGATCTAGAAAGTATAATGCTAAACAAAATAAGTCAGCCAGAGAATGACAATACCATAAGATTTCACTCATATGTGAAATTTAAGAAATAAAACAAAGGAAAAAAAGACAAACCAAGAAACAGACTCTTATTTTTTTAAGATTTATTTATTTAATTTCAGAGAGAGAGCACATGAGCAAGTGCCCAGAGGGGAGGGACAGAGGGAGAGGGAGAGAGAAACTTTTGCAGACTCTACACTGAGCTCTGAGCCCAACACAGGGCTTGATCTCATGATCTTGAGATCACAATTTTGAAATCACGACCTGAGCTGAAACCAAGACTCAGTCGCTCAACCAACTGCACCACCCAGGTGCTCCCAGGCTCTTAACTATAGAGAACAAACTGATAGTTACCAGAGGGGAGGTGGGTAGGTGGATGAGTGAAATAGGTGATGGGGATCAAAGAGTGCACTTGTCATGATAAGCACTGGGTGATGTATGGAATTGTTGAATCACTGTATTCTACACCTGCAACTAATATAACACTGTATGTTAACTGTACTGGAATTAAAATAAAAATAAAAAGAGAATAAAATCTTGCCATTTGCAACAACATGGACGTATCTAAAGAGTATAATGCAAAGTGAAATGTCAGAGAAAGACGAATACCATGTGATTTCACTTATATATGCAATTGAAGAAACAAAACAAATTAACAAAGAAAAAAAAGAAACAAAAACAGACTCGGGGCACCTGGGTGGCTCATTTGGTTAAGCGACTGTCTTCGCCTGGGTCATCATCCCGGGGGCCTGGGATTGAGCCCCACTGGGCTTCTTGCTCAGCAGGGAGCCTGCTTCTCCCTCTCCCTCTGCTGCTCCCCCGGCTTGTGCTCTCTCTCTGTGTGTGTGTGAAAGGAAGGAAGGAAGGAAGGAAGGAAGGAAGGAAGGAAGGAAGGAAGGAAGGAAGGAAGGAGGGAGGGAGGGAGGGAGGAAGGAAGGAAGGAAGGAAGGAAGGAAGGAAGGAAGGAAGGAAGGAAG
>NW_023270839.1:28386586-28412931 GCF_011800145.1 Mirounga leonina | reverse complement strand
AAGGAAGGAAGGAAGGAAGGAAGGAAGGAAGGAAGGAAGGAAGGAAGAAAAAGAGAAGAAAAATAAAAACAGACTCTTAAATATAAAGAAGAAACTGATGGTTACCAGAGGGGAGGTGGGTGGGGGAATGGGTGAAATAGGTAAAGGGGATTAGGAGCACACTTATCATGATGAGCACTGAATAATGTATAGAATTGCTGAATCACTGTATTGTACACCTGAAACTAATATAACACTGTATGTTAAATATACTGGAATTAAAATTTTAAAAATCTTTTAAAATAATAATAAATAATGACACATAATATTAAATACTAATAGTATATGTATAATAGTATATGTTGTAATAAATAATGACACATAATATTAAATACTAATAGTATATGTTGTAATTTTAGATGTAACTCATATTCTTCACACTGTGAGAAAAAAAGCCTTGGTTTTAAATACAGTCATAAATTGTTACCTTGTGGGTAATTCATAAAATGTTTGTACCCTAGGTGGAATAATTTATTTTTTTCTGATTCTGATTCTAATGTTCATTTTGCCCAGCATGTCTGAATAATAAATATAATTAATATTTAATATAAATATAATTCCTTTTCTTTCTATGCTGGAAAAAAATCAATCATATGTCTATATATTCACGTATTCACAATTGCCAAGATATTGAAACAACCTAAGTGTCCAGCAACAGATGCCTAGATAATGAAGATGTGGTGTGTGTGTATATATATATATATATACATTATATATATTATATATATATACATATAATGGAATATTATTCAGCCATGTGAAAGAAGGAAACCTTGTCATTTGTGACAACATGGGTAGATCTTGAGGGTAACATGCTAACTGATATAAGCCAAACAGAGAGACAAATACTGAATGGTATCACTTATATGTGGAATCTAAGAAAAAGGGGGGTGCCTGGGTGGTTCAGTCAGTTAAGCGTCTGCCTTCAGCTAGGGTCATGATCCCAGGGTCCTGGGATGGAGCCCCGCATTGGGCTCTCTGCTCATCAGGAAGCTTGCTTCTCCCTCTCCCTCTGCTGCCCCCCCCCCCCCCGCTAGTGCTCTCTGTCTTGCTCTGTCAAAGAAATAAATAAAATCTTTTAAAAAAATAAAATTTGGGGCGCCTGGGTGGCTCAGTCGTTAGGCATCTGCCTTCAGCTCGGGTCATGATCTCAGAGTCCTGGGATCGGGCCCCGCATCGGGCTCCCTGCTCTGCGGGAAGCCTGCTTCTCCCTCTCCCGCTCCCCCTGCTTGTGTTCCCTCTCTCGCTGTCTCTCTCTGTCAAATAAATAAATAAAATCTTTAAGAAAAAAATAATAAAATTAAAGTTATAAAATAAAAAATAAATAAAACCCATAGAAACAGAGAGTAGAAAAGTGATTACAGGGGTTGGGGGTGAGATAAATAGGGAGAGTTTGGTAAAATGATACAAAATTTCACAATAAGTTAAAAAACAACAAAGCCTGAGGATCTAATGTATAAATTGATGACTATAGTTGATAACACTGTATTATATAATTGAAATTTGCTAAGAGAGTAGAACTTAAATTTTATCACAAAAAAAAATAATTAATGTGCATGTGTGTGTGGTGATGGATGTGTTAACTAGATGGGAAGAATCCCTTCACAGTGTAAACATATGTCAAATTATGCTGTACACTTCAAATATCTTACAATTTTATTTGTTAATTATACCTCAATAAAACTGAAAAAAAAAAGAAATGCCATAGTTATGAATTGGAAGACTCAACAAAATAAAAATGTCAGTTCTCCCCAAGTTGATATACAAGTTAATGCAATTCCTTTCATAATCCTAACAAGATTTTGAGATAAAGATAAAGACAAGTTTATTCTAAAATTCATATGGAGGAACACAGGCCCTAAAATAGTTTTAAGAATCTTGACAAGGGGTATCTGGGTGGCTCAGTCTGTTGAGCGTCAAACTCTTGGTTTCAGCTCCAGTCATGATCTTAGGGTGGTGAGATTGAGCCCTGCTTCTGGCTCCACACTCAGAGGGGAGTCTGCTTGAGATTCTTTCCCTCTGCTCCTCCCCTGCCACACTCTCTCTCAAATAAGTAAATAAATCTTTTTTTAAAAAATCTTGACAAAGGGGGTGCCTGGGAGGCTCAGTTGGTTAAGCGACTATCTTCAGCTCAGGTCATGATCCTGGAGTCCAGGGATCGAGTCCTGCATCGGGCTCCCTGCCCAGCAGGGAGTCTGCTTCTCCCTCTGACCCTCCCCCCTCTCATGTGCTCACTCTCTCTCATTCTCTCTCTCTCTCTCAAATAAATAAAATCTTTAAAAAAAAAAAAGAGTCTGTGTCTTTAAAAAAAAATCTTGACAAAGAAAAATATCATGGGAGGAACAATTTTATCCAATATTAAGACTCATTATATAGCTACTGTAATCAGAACAATATGGTATTCTGAGGGATAGACACATAGATCAATGAAACAGAAGAAAGAATTCAGAAATAGACCCAAACAAATATACCCAACTGATATCTTTTTATATTTCTTTGACATTTTAACTACAGACAAAATACATATCATGTATTCTTTTTTAAATTTTTTACTGAAGTACAATTCAAACATCATAAAATTTATCCTTACAAAGTGTACAAGTCAGTGATTTCTACTATGTTCAAAAGTTATGTAACCATCACCACTATCTAATTCCAGAATATCTTCATCACCCCAAAAAGAAACTCCATACACATTGGCAGTCCCTCCCCAACCCCTCCTACTCCCAGCCTGGCAACCACTCATCTATATGCTGTCTCTATGGATTTGTATATTCTGAACTTTTCATATAAATGGAATCATACAATATGTGACCTTTTGTGTCTCTCTTCTTTCACTTAGTCTAATGTTTTCAAGATCCATCCATGTTGTAACATGTATCTGTACTTCATTCCTTTTTATGGCTGAATGATAAACCATTGTATGGTTATTTTATTTATCCACTACTAAGTTGATAGAACATTTTAATTGTTTCTACTTTTTTGCTATTACAAATAGTGCTGCTGCCAACATTTGTGTATGAATTTTCTGTGGACATGTGTTCAGTTTTTTTGGATAGATAACCTAGAACTGGAATTGCTGGGTCATGTGGTAACTCTATGTTTGACTCTTTCAGGGACTGCCAAACTATTTTCCAAAGGAGCCACACCATTTTGCATTCCCACCAGCAATGTTTATGAGGGTTCCAATTTCTCCACATGCTCTTCAACACTAGTCCACTTTTTTTATTATAGCCATCCCGGTGAGTGAAGTGTTATCTATTTGTGGTTTGAATTTACCTTTCCCTAATGACTAATAATGCTGAGAATTTTTTCATGTGCTTTCTGGCCATTTGTGTATCTTCTTTGGAGAAATGTCAATTCAAGTCCTTTGCCCATTTATTTCAGAAGTAGAGTAACCCACACTTGAAGACCAATTAATGTCAGAAGAAAAAAAAAGGACGGTATTTAAGATGTATCTCCTATCAGTTTGAGTAATATGAAATTGCCATCTTTATGTCAAAAATTATTGAAATTTACCAATTTAAAATGTTATAAATGAGAGACTCAGCAAATATTTATTTGATAAAAGCAAGGTATGGCAACCAGATGGAAGAGCTTATTTTGGAGTGAAGATAATGATTTTTATTTTTTATTTATTTATTTTTTTAAAGATTTATTTATTTGACAGAGAGAGAGACAACGAGAGCAGGAACACAAGCAGGGGGAGTGGGAGAGGGAGAAGCAGGCTTCCAGCGGAGCAGGGAGCCTGATGCGGGGCTCGATCCCAGGACCCTGGGATCATGACCTGAGCCGAAGGCAGACACTTAACGACTGAGCCACCCAGGCGCCCGATAATGATTTTTATTAAACAAAAGAAGTGAAGGATTAATTTCCTATTTTCAAAAGGCAGCCTTAGAGAGATACTTTGTCAAACGTGAGAGGGAGTGTTCTCTAGCTCCTTTCCTTTAAATCATGGATGGCCTCAACGAAGGGCAAAGGATAAACTGCAAACTCAGTACAGTCTTTCAGAACCAAGAGACCTGTATCCAGTGATCACCATTGTTCCCCTACCTCCTGGACACAAAGTTAAACTCCATTCCTCATCATCCCTTGTAGTTAGGTGGCTGACACTGGAATGCGGGTGAAAGTGATAGTCATTACTGGACATGGCCCATGAGACCTCCCTGGGTGGCCTTCATTCCCTTCCTAGCTCCCAAACCAATGCACAGGCTCCATCAGAGGACACCAAGCCAGAAGGGGCAGGGGGATGTATTCCTGAGTGACCACAGTGAAGGCTTCCCATCAACCAGGAATATCCATATTTCTTGAACAAGAAATAAATATTTATTAGGATAAGCCATTAAAATTTTTGAGATTAGTTTGTTATAGTAGATGGTCTACCCTGGCTAATATAAGCTCTTTTTTTTAAGATGTATTTATTTAGGGGCACCTGGGTGACTCAGTTGGTTAAGCATCTGCCTTTGGCTCAGGCCATCATCCTGAGGTCCTGCGTTTGAGCCCCGTATCGGGCTCCCTGCTCAGCAGGGAGTCTGCTTCTCCTTCTCCCTCTGCCCTTTCCCCTGCTTGTGCTCTCTCTCACTGTCTGTCTCAAATAAATAAATAAAATCTTAAAAAAAAAAAAAAAAGACATGACAGTTGGCTTTCCCCAGACTGAGAGAACCAAGAGAGAAAGGTGGAAACGTCAATGTCTTTATAAAAAAAAGTATTTATTTGAGAGAGAGAGAGCAGAGGGAGGGGCAGAGAGAGAGGGAGAGAGAGAATCCTCAAGCAGAATCCCTGATGAATGTGGAGCCCAGCACAGGGCTCAAACCCTGAGATCATGACCTTAGCTGAAATCAAGAGTGTACCACTTAACCAACTGAGCCATCCAGGCACCCCTAAGATCTTTATTAAATAGCCAAGGACTTTGGGCAACCATTTCTTTGTCACTGTGCCTCAGTATTGCCTCCTTCAGAGTCATAAGGGAAGAGTAAATCCATGGTTATATCCCAGCAGCAATTTCTCTTCATGAGTATCCTCCTGTTTTCAAAGTGCAGGCTGCTCTTCTTGTAACAATCTGATCAACTTGACACATTACAGCACTTCAACAAAATCCTTAAAACAATAAGCAGGGGTGCCTAAGTGGCTCAGTTGGTTAAACATCTGACTTTGGTCATGATCTCAGTGTCCTGGTATCAAGCCCCGGAGTCAGAATCCCTGCTTTCTTTCTCATAAATAAAATCTTTTAAAAAAATAAGCAAATCATTTTAAATGTAGGGTCATTAGGGAAACAAATTAGAAAAAAAAAAAGGAAAACAAATTAGACACAGCACACTATACAATGATTTCATAATTCAGTATATCAATTCCACAAGTTTCATAGCACTAAGCAGACCCATGATGGCTTTACTGTATTTATCATCTCTCCTAGGAAGAAATGAAGATATATAAAAGGTTCCTCAAATGCAAATGTAAAACAAGAACTCTGTATTTCCTCCTCCCTCCCCAATCTCCAAAAAACAAACAAACAAACAAACAAACAAACAAAAAACCTGCTTTCACCCAGATTCCCTATCTCAGGAAATCATACCACCATTTGTTGCTTAAGCCAAACACCTAATAGTTATTTTTTAAATTCTTTTCCCTCACTACCACTTCTTCACTTCCAATTCATCTACAATTGCTATCAGCTCCACTTCTAAATGATATTCCAAACATCTCCATTTTTTTAAATTTTATTTTATACTTTTTTGTATTTTTCTTATGGTAAGAATCCTGATCATGAGATTTATCCTTTTAGCACATTTTTAAGTGTATGATACAGTATTGTTATCTGTGGTACAGTGTTGTACAGCACATTCTGGAACTTGTTCATCTTGCTTAAAACTGAAAGTTTATACCTGTTGATTGGCAACTCCTGTTTTCCCTTCCCCCACCCCCGACCCCTGGCAATCACAATACTATTCTTTGCTTCCATGAGTTTAACTATTTTAAATATTTCTTTTTTTTTTAAGATTTTATTTATTTATTTGAGAGAGAGAATGAGAGAGAGAGAGAGCACGAGAGGGGGGAGGGTCAGAGGGAGAAGCAGACTCCCCGCTGAGCAGGGAGCCCGATGTGGGACTCAATCCCGGGACTCCAGGATCATGACCTGAGCCCAACGCAGTTGCTTAGCCAATTGAGCCACCCAGGCGCCCCTTAAATATTTCATATAAGTGGAATTGTGCAGTATTTGTCCTTCTGTGACTGGCTTATTTCACTTAGCATGATTGCCTCCAGCTTCATTCATGTTTTTGCATAACACAGATTTCCTTTCTTTTTTATGGCTGGATAGTAGTCTATTGTATGTATATATCACATTTTCTTTATTCATTCATCTGTCAATGGACATTTATATTTTTCCACTTCTCGGCTATTGTGAATAAAGCTTCAATGAATATTTGCAAGTGCAAATATCTCTTCAAGATCCTGGTTTCATTCTTTGGGATAAATACACAGAAGTGGGATTGCTACATGAAATTGTAGTTCTATTTTTAATTCTTTGAGGAACCTCCACTGTTTTTCATGGCAGGTGCACCATTTTGCATCCCTACCAACAGTATACAAGAAGTCTGAATTTTCCATAATCTTTCCAACACTTCTCTTTTGTTTTTTAGATAATAGCCATCCTAACAGGTGTAAGGTGATAGTTCATGGTTTTGATTTGCATTTCCCTGATGGTTAGTAATATTGAGCATCTTTTCATATACTTGCTGGCCATTTGTCTATCTTCTTTGGAGAAATCTACTTAAATCCTTAGCCCATTTTTAATGTTTTACTATTAAGTTGTAGCAGTTCCTTATATATTTTGGAAATTAACCCCTTATCAGATACATGGTTTGCAAGTATTTTCTCCCATTCCATAAGTTGTCTTTTCATTCCAGTGATTGTCTTTGTTATTGTTGTTTTGTTTTGCTGACAAAGGCTTTTTTTTTATTTTTTTATTTTTTAAAGATTTATTTATTTATTTATTTGACAGAGAGATAGAGAGCACAAGTAAGCAGAGCGGCAGGCAGAGGGAAAGGGAGAAGCAGGCTCTCTGCTGAGCAGGGAGCCCGATGCGGGGCTCCATCCCAGGACCCTGGGATCATGACCTGAGCCGAAGGCAGCCGCTTAACCAACTGAGCCACCCAGGTGCCCCACAGAGGCTTTTTAGTTTGATATAGTATCACTTGTCTATTTTTGCTTTTACCTGTGCTTTTGGTATCTTATCCATGAAAATGTTGCCAAGGCCAGAGTCATGAAGATGTCCCCTATGTTTTCTTCTGTAAAGTTTCTGGTTTTACATTTATGTCTTTAATCTATTTTGAGCTGATTTTTTGTAAGGTGTTAAGAGTCCAATTTCATTCATTTGCATGTGGATATATAATTTTCCCAGAGCCATTCATCCAAGAGACTATCCTTTATCCATTGTGTATTCTTAGCACCCTTGTCAGGCATCAGTAGACCATATATACATTGATTTATTTCTGAGCTATCTATCCTGTTCCATTGGTCTACATATCTGTCTTTATGTCAGTACCATTTTATTTTAATTACTATAGCTTTGTAACATATATTGAAATCAGGAAGTGTGATACCTTCAGCTTTGCTCTTCTTTTTCAGGATTGATTTGGCTATTTAGAGTCTTCTGTGGTTCCATATGATTTCTAGAATTGTTTTTTGTCTTTCTGAAAAGAAATGCCATTAGGGTTTTGATAGGGATGCATTGAATCACAGATTGCTTTGAGTAATACAGACATTTTAAGAATATTAAGTCTTCCAGAAAAAAAAAGAATATTAAATCTTCCTATCCATGAACATAGAATGTCTTTGCATTTATTTGTGTCTTTAATTTCTTTCATCAATGTTTTATAGTTTTCAGTATATAATTCCTTCATTTCTTTGGCTTAGTTTATTCCTAAGTATTTTATTCTTTTGATGCTATTCTAAATGGGATTGTTTTACTAATCTCAGTCCTTTTCAGTTGGTTTGTTTTTAGTGTCTAGAGATATAGCTGATTTTTATATGTTGACTTTATATTCTGCAATTTTACTGAATGTGTTTATTAGTTTTAACAGGTTTCATTTGGTGGAGTCTTTAGGGTTTTCTGCATATAAGATCATGTCATCTGCAAACAGGGACAATTTTACTTCTTCCATTCCAGTTTGGATGCCTTTTATTTCTTTTTCTAGCCTCATTGTTCTGGCTAGGACTTCCAATACTATATATGTTGAATAGAAGTGGTGAGAGTGTGCATCCTTTTCCTACTCCTGATCTTAATGGAAAAGTTTTCAGTTTTTCACCATTGAATATGATGTTAGCTATGGGACTTCTATAAATGGCTTTTATTTTGTTGAGGCAATTCTCCTCTACTCTAGTTTGTTGGAAGTTTTTATCATAAAAGGGTGTTGAATCAAATGCTTCTTCTGTATGGATTGAGATGATCATGTGATTTTTATCCTTTATTCTGTTAATGTGATGTATCCCATCAATTGATTTTCATATGTTGAACCAACCTTGCATTCCAGGGATAAATCCCATCTGGTCATAGTATATGATCCTTTTAATATGTCATTGAATTCCGGTTGCTAGTATCTTGTTGAAGATATTTACATCTATGTTTAAAAGATGTCTAGTCACCAACTATCATATGTGGGGGAGGGGGTCCTCCCTCATTTCCAATAGGCAATTATCTGACACTAGCTGGGTAACCTACAGTTCAACTCAATTCTAATATCTACCCAAAGATAGCATTAGATCCCACAGGTTAAGTATTCAGTCCTACAAAACTGCCCCCTCCTACTTCAAATGCCAGTCACAAGTCCAGGTTGTTACCTGTACTTCTGAGCAACTGATTATAAATCAGCACTTCCCACAACCCTCTCCTTTGGTAATATTAATTTGCTAGAGTGGCTCACAGAACTCAGAAAAACATATTACTTTCTGTGTCAGCAGTTTATTATAAAAGGATATAACTCAGGAAGCCAGATGGAAGAGAAGCATAGAGTAAGGTATGGAGAAACAGCGTGGAGTTTCCATGTCACTCTCCTTGAACCTCCATGTGTTCACCAGACCAGGAGTTCTCTTAACCCTCTTTTTGGAGGTTTATGGAGGCTATTACTAGGCATAATTAATTGAATCATTGGTCATTGGTGATTGGTTCAACCTCCAGCTCCTCTAACCTCAGTGGAGGATAGGGCATGGGACTAAAAGTTCCAACCCTCTAATCATCTGGTTAATTCTCCTGGTAGCCAGCCCCCATCCTCAGATGGGGTCCACAAGTCACCTCATTAACATAACAAAAGATACCTGTATAATTCTCATCACTTAGGAAATTCCAAGGGTTTCTGGAGCTCTGTGTTAGATGGGGACAAAGACCAAATATATATTTCTTATTATAAATCCCAATATCACAAAGTCCTTCAGAGATACTGGCCTATAGTTTTCTTTCCTTTGGGTTTTTTGTCCGGTTTTCATATCAGGGTAATGTTGGCCTTGTAAAATGAGTTTGGAAGTGTTCCTTCCTCTTCAATTTTTTTGGAAGAGTTTGAGAAAAACTGACATTCAAAAGTTCCATTTTCTTCCTCTCCATAGCCACCACCTTAGTTCAAACCATCATCTCACCTGAAGCTGCAACATCCTCCTCAACTTCCACTTCTACCCATCAACTTCTATTATTCATTGCCCATACAGCAGCCACAGGAATCTTTTAAAACACGAATTAGATCAGGTCACTCTGTTAAAAATTCTTTGATGGCTTCCCATTGCATTTGGAATACAATGCAGAGGTCTTTAACATTTTAGCCCAAAACACCTTTTGTGGTCCAGTCTGTGCCCAAGTTTCCAATCTTGTCTTGCACCACTGTAGCACTCAACTACTATTCTTTAACTATCAAATTAATCCATCTTAGCAACATATATTTCAACTTTGTTGGAGTCAGCAGAGGGAAGGTGGCATACCAGCTATATCACCAAACAATATAAATGATTATCCTGATACTATCTCTGTCCTTTTTCTTTCACATCTAACATTCCCATTGCCTTATTTGTGCCTCTCAAATAAAATTTAAAAATAAATAAATAAGTAGAGGCACCTGGGTGGCTCAGTTGGTTAAGCATCCAACTCTTGATTTCAGCTCAGGTTGTATTCTCAGGGCTGTGAAATCAAGCCCTACATTGGGCTTCACGTTCAGCAGAGTCTGCTCCTCTCTCTCTCCCTCTCCCTCTGCCCCCTCACACACTCTCTCTCTCTGTCAAATAAATAAATCTTTTTAAAAAAATAAATAAATAAAAATAATTTTTAAAATGTTTAAATTTGAAACAAGTAGGCAGATACTATTGTTCTTCTTTGACCTCACCTTAAATGTAAAGTAAATGTTAATGAACTTCAGTCTATAATTCACCCTGCAGAGTAATACTAAGGCAGCATCAAGTATACAGCCCATATTTCAAAAAGTCTTAAGAACTATAATGTTACATCTCTTACATTTGTATTTAAAAAATCATGTTTTAAACATCTGCATCATTTTCTAACTCTGAAAATTGTGATATGATTCCAACTCAGATTATCTCTATAGAGCAAAATGGCATTTATATTGTCACTGTGGCAAAAAAAAAGTCTTGAAATATATGTTAATAAGGGACTATCACTAATTTTCTAATGTCAAAAATCTAGTTAGGGATCTTCACTATTTCTTTTCTTTTTTAAGATTTTATTTATTTGAGAGAGAGTGAGGGAGAGAGAGAGAGAAGGAGTACGAGGAAGGTCAGAGGGGAAGGGAGAAGCAGACTCCCTGCTGAGCAGGGAGCCCAATGTGGGGTTTGATCCTGGGACTCCAGGATCATGACCTGGGCTGAAGAGAGATGCTTAATCAACTGAGCCACCCAGGAGTCCCAGGATCTTTGATATTTCAAAACAAAACTAAAAACTCAGAAAAACATGGAATATCTTTATCAATATGGTTCAAGATTTATTTTTATTTGAATGAGAAAATTTATTTATTTATTTTTTAAAGATTTTATTTATTTATTTGACACAGAGAGAGAGGCAGCGAGAGAGGGAACACAAGCAGGGGGAGTGGGAGAGGGAGAAGCAGGCTTCCCGCCGAGCAGGTAGCCCAATGTGGGACTCGATCCCAGGACCCTGGGATCATGACCTGAGCTGAAGGCAGATGCTTAATGACTGAGCCACCCAGGCACCCCGAGAAAATTTATTTTTTATTATATGTGCTCATTTATCAGTAATCACAGATTTTCCTAAGAATAAGGAGAACTAAATTACCTAGGGGAACTGAAAATACTGATTATGCATGCCTACTTAAGGTCAACAAAAAGAGTACTAAACAATGGGCTTTCCCATTGCTTTTGGAGATAAATTCTTCACCCACACTAATTCATACCCAAAATTTTTTATAAAATGGAGCTGCTCCAGTTTCAGTAGGGATAAAAACCCACAGCTCCACATGTAGAGCCTCCCCTTTACCCCAGTTTTCCTAAGAAGAACCTAGAGTTTATAAGATTCCTGCTTTAAATCCTCAGAAGTGGGCGCCTGGGTGGCTCAGTTGGTTAAGCGACTGTCTTCGGCTCAGGTCATGATCCTGGAGTCCCGGGATCGAGTCCCACGTCGGGCTCCCTGCTCAGCAGGGGGTCTGCTTCTCCCTCTCCCCTCTTCCCTCTCATGCTCTCTGTCTCTCATTCTCTCTCTCAAATAAATAAATAAAATCTTTAATTAAAAAAATAAATAAATAAATAAATCCTCAGAAGTTGCTGAAATCTTACTTTTAGTAATCATGGAACACTACATCAAAAACAGATAGGCAATTTGAAATAGGAATAGAAATAGAAATAATACTTCAAGTCAGAAACAAAATCAAGATACAGCACTTCTTACATTTGTGGTATAAAATCCATATCCTATTTTCAATAGGACTAAAAGTAATTGCCTATTGTTCTTTCTCTCCTTATGTTTCACTCTGTTTTTATTCTGTTTCCAGACACTACACTTGCAGTCACTATGAGATTTGAACTTTTTAAAGATTTTTTTTTATTTATTTATTTGACAGAGAGAGACAACAGCGAGAGAGGGAACACAAGCAGGGGGAGTGGGAGAGGGAGAAGCAGGCTTCCTGCGGAGCAGGGAGCCCGATGCGGGGCTTGATTCCAGGACCCTGAGATCAAATCTCATAGTGACTGTTCCATGATTCATTGTTTGTGCATAACACCCAGTGCTCAATGCAGAATGTACCCTCTTTAATACCCATCACCAGGCTAACCCATTCTCCCACCCCTCTCCCCTCTAGAACCCTCAGTTTGTTTTTCAGAGTCCACCGTTTCTCATGGTTCGTCTCCCCCTCTGATTTCCCCCCTTCATTCTTCCCCTCCTGCTATCTTCTTTTTTTTTCTTAACATATAATGCCAATACCCCCTTTATTAACAAAGATCTTGTTATGTCTCCTTCACTATCCTAAAGTAAAATTAATTAATATAATTTACTCATGTACATATTTCATCAGGCTTTAATAGCAATGTAAAGAAGAAATAAAAATAAAGCAATTTACCATTTAAGAATATATATTTCAAAATGTGGGGCTCCTGGGTGGCTCAGTGGGTTAAGCATCTGCCATCAGCTCAAGCCATGATCCCAGGGTCCTGAGATCAAGCCCTCAGTCAGACTCCCTGCTCAGCGGGAAGTCTGCTTCTCCTTCTCCCTCTGCACGCCACCCCCCTTGCTCTCTCAAATAAATAAAATCTCTTTTAAAAATGAACATATATTTCAAAACATAAATGCTCAGGGGCACCTGAGTGCCTCAGTTAAGCGTCCGACTCTTGATTTTGGCTCAGGTCATGATCTCAGGGTTGTGAGATTGAGCCCCATAGCAGGATCCACACGGGGCATGGAGCCTCCTTAAGATTCTCTTTCTCCTTCTCCCTCTACCCCTCCCTCCCCCTTCCCTCTCTAAAATAAAATTAAATTAAATTAAAATAATGTAAATGCTCAGAGATGAGTTCCTTGAAGACCTAATGAAGTAACTGGAAGCTTACAACTATCAATAATGAATAAGTCTGAGTTAAGAAATAAAGAAATCCAAAGCCGGGGCACCTGAGTGGCTCAGGCGTTAGGCATCTGCCTTCGGCTCAGGTCATGATCCCAGGGTTCTGGGATCGAGCCCCGCGTCAAGCTCCCTGCTCAGTGGGGAATCTGCTTCTCCCTCTCCCTCTGCCTGCCACTCTGCCTACTTGTGCTCTCTCTTTCTCTTTCTGTTGTCAAATAAATAAAATCTTTAAGAAAAAAAAGAAATCCAAAGCCATTTCATATGAGAAACAGACAAATAAGAGAAAACATATAAATAGGATAACATAGAATAAATACTAGTGTTAGGATAAGTAATAAGAAATCAAAACATACTTGCATAGCAATAGGACAAAAAGGGAAATAAGCAATATTGCTATGACAAGTTACAGGCTATCATAGTGAAGAAAATAAGGAAATATGTTTTTGATTGATTAATAATGTCAATACACTCATGCTAGCATCGTCAGATCTTAGAACCTACTTTCAAAATCTGCGTAGGTTGTATCACTTAGAAATACATTCAACTAGGGCGCCTGGGTGGCTCAGTTGGTTAAGCGACTGCCTTCGGCTCAGGTCATGATCCTGGAGTCCCTGGATCGAGTCCCGCATCGGGCTCCCTGCTCGGCAGGGAGTCTGCTTCTCCCTCTGACCCTCCTCCCTCTCATGTGCTCTCTCTCATTCTCTCTCTCTCAAATAAATAAATAAAACCTTTAAAAAAAATACATTCAACTGCTAGTAACACATTTGAAATAACCTTGACTTAAATATGATAAAGGCCTATTTCTCTCTCATGAAAAAAATCCAGAGGTACACAGTTAAGGGTTGTAATGATGACTCCATGATCCTCAGGTACCAGGCTCTTTCTACTTTTCTGCCACACCATCGTTAACACATAGCTTCTACCCTCAAAAATGCCTCATGGTTGCAAGATGATCACAGCTCCATCAGGTCTATGATCCAAACATCAGGAAAAAGTCGCCAAAGGTCAAACATCCCAGCTGATTCAGCCTCCTTTAAAGTACTTTTCTGAAAGTCTTACCATAAGACCCCCGCTTACGTCTCATGGGCCACTACCCTTTTCTTTTCCAGAGAGATCTGGAGATACAGTTGCATATCTGGGCACATTGCTACACCCAACATTATAGGAATTTCATTACTAAAGAAGAGGAGAGGGGCACCTGGATGGCTCAGTTAGTTTTCTGCCTTCGGCTCAGGTCATGATCCCAGTGTCCTGGGATCGAGCCCCCGCATCAAGCTCCCTGCTCAGCAGGGAGTCTGCTTCTCTCTCTCCTTCTGCCTCTCCCCCTGCTCATGTGTGCTCACGCTCTCTCTCTCTCTCTCACTTGCATAAATAAATAAAATCTTAAAAAATAAAAAAAAAGAAAGAAAAAGAGGAGAAACTTTGGGAGAAAGAATAAAGAGATGTCTAAAGAGGAACTTTAAATTGAGCTCCTTGCTCAGTGAAGAGCCTGCTTCTCCCTCTGCCTGCTGCTCCCCCTGCTTCTGTTCTCTCTCTCTCTCTCTCTTTCTGGCAAATATATAAATAAAATCTTTTTTTAAAAAAGTAAAATAAAATAAAGAGGAACTTTAGGAAATTTAAGATATGGAATGCTATATAAAAAAAGGGCAATGCAGGTTTTTGGGGTGCCTGGGTGGCTCAGTCGGTTAAGCATCTGCCTTTGGCTCAGGTCATGATCCCAGGGTCCTGGAATCGAGTCCCGCATTGGGCTCCATGCTCAGTGGAAAGCCTGCTTCTCCCTTTCCCTCTGCCTGCCACTCTGCCTGCTTGTGCTATCTCTCTGTCAAATAAATAAATAAAAATCTTAAAAAAAAAAAAGGCAATGCAGGCTTTAAGACACTTCCAAGAAGAGAGATAATAAAGATCCACTTTATTCTTCAAGGCTTTTTGAGTTGCTTTGTGTTTTGTTTGAATATGACCAGCTCCACTGTTGGTGAAGACAAGCTTCCAGTCCAGGAACAATGATTATCCCCCCAAAACATGCAAATCAAGTTCAACAGAAAACAAGATTCAAAGGCAAAGCTATGGGGCACTTACAATATTACTTACAAAATTAACCAAAAGTAATAGGAAATAGAGAAATAATCACATTTATACTCCTCAGATATATTTGATCCTATGATTTCTCTGGGGTTAAATTAAAAGGAATGGAGATTGGGGAAATTATTTCATGAATTTGGGCTTTATATGCACCAAGAGTAAGAGTACTAGTTTTGTCTTGGTTTGCTGTTTTTGTCATTATTATATTGGCCTTCCTGTCCCCAATCTCCTCATTCTGCCACCAGTTATTTTCCTAAGCAATAAATCAGATCATCTCATTTGCCTGCTTAAAAATTTCATTTGGTTCCCTGTTGAGTAAATTACAGAATTCAAGCCCAACTTGGCAAGAGGGCCCCTCACAGGCCCCAGCTGACTTTCTTCTTGAGCTGTACACCATCATGCCTACCAGGCTGAACACTCAGACTGCACTGCCTTAGCACAAATTATTTCTCTTTGCCTCTGTGTCCCCCTACATCCTCATCTTCACCTGCTCAACTCCATCTCTCCTCCGGAGCTTAAGGGTTTGCTTCCTTGAGCAAAGCCTTCAGTGATAAACTCCCTGCCCCAAGCAGCTACCCATCCTCTTTACTCTCACTGCTTTCTTCGGATCTCTGAAATAGCATCTAAATATCTGTCACTTCCCTCAGATCAGGAACAACAACCACTTTCTGTTTCCTCTTGACTCCTTGCCTAGCAAGGTGCCTGGCACACAGTGGGCAGTGGATGGCTGAGCAAACATCACATTTTTCAAACTGCCAATCACTTTCTACCCTGTTCCTAAGAGCTTAAGGGATAATTCACCATAGCTTACCTCCAGCAGGCCCGTTGCCCTCACTCAGGAGACCTAAGAAGTAGATAATGAGAGTTCTCTAAGCCCACACCAAGCATTCCCCTAGAAGGAATGGTGTCCTCAAGAGCTAACACTCTGGGACACACCCTTGGGAGCCACTGGTCAAAAACATTTCCCATGGGTATCTCAAAATAAAATGTTGGGGAGGAGCACCAGGTGGCTCAGTCAGTTAAGTGTCTGCCTTCGGCTCAGGTCATGATCTCAGGGTCCTGGCATTGAGCCCTGGGGCAGGCTTCCTGCTCAGTGGGGATTCTGCTTCTGCCTCTCCCTCTTCTCCTCCCCCCTTCTCTTTCTCTCTCTCACAAATAAATAAAATCTTTTAAAATTAATAATAATAAAATGTTGGGGAATTGGAGGAGACATGCAGAAATATTCCCTTTCTATTTAATGAAACTTCACACAGTAGAAAGAAAAAATGAGAGAGGAAGACACAGAGACCAAAGGGGTGAAAATGAGCTAGCCAGTCTCTGCTGTGTTTGTCTATACCTCCTACTACTCTGGAAGTCATCTTCAGCCAATCCCTGTCCCTGTCCCATTGATCTTTCTGAGCCTAACCAAAAATAAAAAGGAAAATTTGGTTTGTACAAAAAATCAAAATGATGTGATTTTACTAGGATATTTACGATATCTAGATAAATATCTTGTCAATATTAATGTCTATATTACATTACATTACATTACATTAGGTAGTATTTATTTTGTGCTGGCAAATAGTAATTCAGGGTTTCTATTGTCTCTGCAACCAGCAACATCTAACAAGCCAATTCCATTTTCTCCTCAAACTCTTTGAGAAATATTATCAGAATAAGATGGCTTATCTTTCCAATGTTTTAAGTTTAAATTAATTGAAGCTTCTCTTCCTTTCTTTAGCTGTTTACTCTCAACGTTCAGCATCTGCAGAATCAAGCCCCAGAGTTAGATCAGCCCAGAGAGTTTCTAATTTCGTAAACTCCATTCTGGCCTGATTCCTGCCCCCTGGGATATACAAGGCTGCTTCTGGAGTCTTTCTAAACCACACACGGACTGTTGTGTAAGGACATTTCAGTGATCAGAGTTTATGACTCAGAGCTTTTAAAAGTCTAAATTCTGATATCTGTTTTACACTGCCTCCTGGACAGGGTTTCAGCCTCCCACTTTCTCTCCACTTTATATTATACAAACTAGAACCAAGAATTGATAAGGCAAACATTTGCGAATATTGTGTTAGATTATGATAACAGGATATTTTAGAGAAGACAAAAATAAATAAAAGGGACAGAAAGGTTAATGAATATTTGGAAGTCATTTATGAATTAACCCAATATTAATTATCTACTATATGCCACACAATTTCACATTCTCCCATTTAATCTTTAAAGTAACCCTGTGTCATAGACATTAATTATATCCACATTAAAAGAGAAAACTGAGGCTCAGAGGGGTTAAATCCCTTGCCCAAGGGTCCCACTGCTAGTGAATATCACAGGATTTGAACTTAGATCATTTGACTCCTGGTTCAGAATTCTTTTCACTACACCACTCTGTAGAAAAGACTAGTACATTCACACACAAATTCATGGTTTGAAATTTGTCTTCCATGTCTATGATCCACCTTTTAATGTAAGTCTTACTAAAATAGGTTTTTATTGTAGTACAATCTCAAAAGATTACCTTGTCTGGAAAAATAAAATTGAGACGCTGTTCCTATTCTTAGGATCATCTCACTTAAGAAACAACTGAGAAAGGTGGAATCTGTAGAGACTTGATGCTATTCCCAGGATCCTTTACAAATAGGAATAAACCTCTATCTAATGCAGACTACTCAATGCCCCCCTCCTTTTGGACTAAATGGGGCCCTTTTACCGAGGAAGCTACTAATATGGCATCAAGCTATTAATGGGAAAAGCATTTACTTTAGATTAAGAACAGTGTAAAGTAGAGTGGGGGCCCACTATGACTGGCTATTAGGGATGTTAATTAAATATTTATAATGTCTAAATTAGCATAGTGAAAGCTCAATTCATCAATTTGTTCTGGTCTGTTTGTAAGGGGAAAAAAATAACTCCAAATGCCCCTGAAGAAAGATGCTATGTGAGTCAATAGGAAGATGACTGAACAATTTATTATGATTGTGGTAAACTTTTTATTTTGCTTTTATTTAAAGGTACTTGTTGCAGCACCTTACCTTAAAGACCATTTACCACAGTCAATATACTGTAGGGCCATGCATTATTCATTGTTATCCAATGAAAAATTTGCTAAGGTGCTTCAGTGCTGAATGTCTGATTGATTAATTGATTTCTTGATAGTTACTTCCAAAAAGTAGGAGTTAGGGTTTAATGTTGAGAAGTGGGGCTGGAAGCCAGAAGCCCTGGGTCCTTCCTCCATTACTAACAAGCTTGCTGAAGGACCTAGTTTTCCAAGCTTTGAAATGATATCTTGCTAATAGAGTTGTTTTCAGGCTTCATGGTTAATAATTGAGAGGAATAGTTGGATCTTCCACTGAAAATGGCTAAGTATGTGGTTGCTTTTCCTTCTGTCTAGTGTCAGGAAGCCAATAATATTAACACCTAAATGCCCACAGCCTGTGAATGCTTAATGAATGTATTTTCTGAATTCCATTAGTTTAAAAAAAATTTTTTTTTGCCTCATTTTATTAAGGGGAAGTCCCAAAAGGGAAAGGCCAATTGTCCAACCTATTTTCAACTGTAGATGAAACTGACTGCAATGGAGACTTTTCATCACCAACACTTTAAATGGAGTTGTCTGTAGCTGTCTAAAGCTCATCACCATTCACATGTTTGTATAAACATAATTATGGGAGAAAAGTCTGGAGTTTTTACAAACCTATTCTCCCCACACTAGACCAGTGGGTTCATGATCACACTTAATAAATGTACTTCGCACCCAAAAGTAAAAATTAAAAAATAAAACCTTATGAAGACGTTTTAGTTTGTTTTGGCTAAAAGAAACTGTTTTTCCTTCTATCTTGTAGGTTTTCTCCTATAGAGAAGCGACCAGAAACACAGTTTGACCCCTCTTTATATGGGTACGTCTGATCCCTCTTTCTTTCCTCCTTCAGACAAGCTGGCCTTCCCTAGAGGAAGAGCTGGCATGAAAGGGTTAAAGATTCTCTGGTCAAATTGACCCAACAGAAGGAGCCCGGCCCAGAGCTGAAATCTAAGTGCTAATGACCGCTGCCCTTCACCCCGCTGCTGTCCACCGGCCGGACCTGCGGCCGGGCGGGGGCCAGGGCTGAGAGAGGGCACAATGTTCTGCATTTAACATTTGAACTTCTCCTATGCGAGGCAGCAGGCCGTTTTGTCCTGGGGTCGCTGACCCTGGCTCCCCCATCAGCTGCCCTGAAACCTTAATTGAATGACAGATGGTCATCTTCGAGGTCGCCAGAAGCTGCGCGCTGCCAGCCGCGCGGGGGCTGCGGCCCCAGGCCCCAGCGGTCCTGCCCCGACTCTGCCAGCAAGGGGCGGGCGGCAGAGGCAGCAGGCGCCCTGCAGAACATACCCGGCCCACGGGCACGGCGGGGTCGGTGGGCCATGCCGCGCTCCCGGAGGAAACCAAGGTCTCAGTGGCCGCGGAGGGGGAAATCGCCCGATCCTAGTGCCCCTGCCAGCCTCCAGGCCGAGCGTCCACGCTAGGCCTACAGCAGGGCGTTCTCCCCGGCAGACGGAAGCCTGGCCCAGCTTCGGGCCCTGGGAAGCGACCACGGCGGGACAAAACCGTCTTCCATGCGGGAAGGCCCAGGGTCCAACATCCTCGGGGCCCAAAGCGTCGAGGTCTGGAGCCTGTGAGGCCTAAGGTCAACCCAGCGTCCAAGCGCAGGACGCTCATCTCTAGGCCCCGCCTGCCCTCCAGGGCCCGCAAGGAGCCCGGGAAAAGGCCGGATCCCGCGCCTCCAGCTCTGCCGCACGCGGCCTGCCCTGAGCAGCCAGGAGCGCCTTCGCGCTAGCGCTGTTCTTAGCAGGAAACCACTCGAGCCTCGCGGTCCCTGCGGGCCCCCAGCCTCCCGGGCTAATACCTGCTCGCTGGAATCTCAAAACCACCCCACTGCGGGGAGCTTTCAGGGTTCTAGGGTAAAAGATGGGCGCCCAGAAAGGCGCCCGGAGGCACTACGTCTAGCCGCGCTGCCTCAGCAGCCTGCCCGCGCCCTAGTGTCCTTTTTTTTTTTTTTTTAAATAAAAGCTGCGAGTCCTACAATTACTGGGATTACAGTGAGCGGGTATTGATCTGCAGCCGGCATTGTAGGATCAAGCAGGCGGGCGGAGGCAGACGTCTCCGCCCCCACCCCTCGCCGCCACCTAGTCCTGCAAAGCGCTAAAAAAAACCGTTTCTAAATGTTTGATTTCAGACGCACCATCAACACCTGCTGCAAAAGAATGACCCTCCCCCCCTTCTCCTACCCGCCGGAGCGGCCACACCCCCTCCCCTCCACCCGTGGGCTTCCCAGGCCAGAGCCAGCTACGCCGCCACCTTCAGCCTTTTTTCCCCCCTTTTTCTAATTACTGAGGGGAAATATACACATAAGCAAAAAAAAAAAAAAAAAGCCTCCCCGGCAGGCGTGAGAGAGGGGGTGGTGAGGAGGCCGGCGAAGGCGGTAATGCAACCCTAATGCACAGATAGCTGACATCAACTTCCGTCAGGCAGCTCCTGAAGATCGAACCTTTCGATTGTAACTGGGACAATTTGCATAGTGATTCCCTTTCAGAGCTTTCCCGGGTCCATAACAAGCCCAGGCAGCTATTCAAATGCAAGTTGCAACCCCAAATGCGAGGCTGGCCTGACCAAAAAGGGCCATACGGCTGCTGGGAGAAGCGAGACCCGTGCTCTGGTTCTGATCCTTCTCTGTTCTTCCTTTTTCTTTCTCTTCTCCGGTTCCTGATTTAGCTGGGAGCTGTTTATTTATGGCTGCAAATGTGTGTGTGCGAGGGAGAGGGAGAATTGATCTTTGCCTGGATTTAAAGATGGAGCCGAAGGCGCTGGAGGGAATTTGGGTTTGTGCGTCTGGCTCAGACTCTGCGCGCCAAAGGGGGCCGCTTGGCACCGAGCCCGAGGTCTTTCTTTCTTGCACCCCTCACCTCGCGACCCTGCAGGAATCCGCGGGCCCAGGAGCGGCCTGGCTGACCCACCTGCCCCGGGCCGGGCTGTCGAGAAAGGCTTCATGGAGGGGGCCAACCCGTCCCCGTCTTTAAAATGAGCACAATAAAAGGTATCACCTGCGACATGTGAGGATTATTTTTTTCTTAGTGTTCATTGACGCGGGAGCGGGGTGGGGCTGTTTATAAATTCTGGGGGAGGAGGGAATTAGGGGGCCTGAAATTAGGCTCCCAGTTTCCCGGTTTCTTTCACATTTGAAATTATGCAGATTGACTCTCGTTTCCCTCCCTCCTAGGGGGCAAATCCTCCAACGCGAACCTGATCGCTTGTCACAGAAGCAACTTGCCATGAAATCCGCTAATGCGCCGCGACTCGCCCACCGGGGTAAGCCAGTCTCACAGGCGCGTGCGGGGGGAGGGGGGCTGTGTAGGCCGGGGCAGGGGCTCCAGGGGCCCCGCCATGCCGGTCCACTGCTGAGTTTGTAGCCACACAAACAGGGTGAGAGCCGAGGGCGGAGGGCAGAAGCCGCGTCACGGCCCGGGAGCCAAGCGGGGGCGCCCCCCTCCTGCCTGCCCTCCCAGCCACTGCGGCTAACGGGTCCTCCTGGCGAGTTTAAAGTAGCAAATGAGGGCTGGGAGGAGTCCTCCCAAGCAGGGTGTAAATATCCCGGCGTGCCCAGCAGGGTGGCGGGTACGCGAGCGCGTGTCTGCGGTTTGTGCGCGGTTCTCCTGCGAAGCAGCGAACGGCTGCAGAACCGCACCTGCATTGGTGTGCCTTATGGAACTGCAGCCAGCGGAATTCACATACCAGGGGCAAATCCCCCGAATGGTACTTGTCTACACTCCCCAAGACTGCTTCCCGCTTTCTGAATCTCTCAGGTTGCTCGGTTGTCTCTCCAAATCCAGTCCAAACCTGCTAAAGATGATCACAGGCCACTGTTCTTGCAGCACTGACCATTATCTCGGTGGCAGAACCGGCTCCTCTGGTCAGAGAGCAAAAAGCGGCAGCTAAATTTGTCTTTTCTTTCTTTCGCTTTCTTTCTCTCTCTCTTTCTTTCTCTCTCTTTTTTTTTTAAGTGATGAGAAAATGTAGGCTTCTTAAACCCACAGAGGCAGCCAAACACACATTTGCCCATGTTCTTTGCTTATATTGGTTCTGCAGCTGGAAGCTGTCTATTCATGAGCTTTTCCGTTGTAATTGTTTTATGCAGAGCACTCGGGATATTTTTCTCATTTTTTAAGTCTTTGTATCTTAAAAAATATATAGAATGCTTTCCTGATCGTTTCACAATAGGTTTCTTAAAGACCAGATATGTAGGGGGAGTGTTTGGGATTGAATGGTGAAAAAAGCAGACTGGAAGGTACAAATAAACCCAGTGCAAATTGAAAACAAATTGAACAGATGAAATGATTATGAAAGGAGATGAGGGAATTAACTAGTCTGGAAAGAGCAAGTTTAAGGTCCGAAGTGTCCAGATTTAATGACCATAGGTAACAAATCGAAAAGAATTAAATCTATGCTTTGCTTCTGTATGCACAACCAAAGAACACAGGTCCTCCTGGGTATCTTGGTCAAGTGCATATTTATTTTGAGGCATTTCAAAGGACAGTTCAGTTTTGGGATGCTTTCCTACTTTTTCAGCAAACTACAGCCAGTTAGGTGACCTTTAGTTCTGGTGGAAAACAATTTAAAATTTATTTCTGGCTGTAGGGAAAATTTTAATGCCCTGATAGTTAATAAATTACAGGTTTCTAAGGGGTTAATTTGATATAAATAACCTACTCTTCTGTGAGCACAGAGGGAGTAAGGTAGAGGCCTTGACTACAAGAAACCTCTGTCTGGTGGTGATGGGGCTTTTTGTGTCTGAGGGGAGTGTGAAGAGGCTCTGAACCTAGCTTTGGGTTTGTTGCATCCCTCTCCCTCTCTTAAAACAGTAACTCAAGATGTAAGTAAAAGTGTTTTCATTTTTTATTGATCCTGCTAACATCTTTCATTATCCAGCATGTAGCCACAGCAAATTATTGCTCATTTGATACCGAGAATTCTATTGACCATCACTTTCATTGGAGAGAGAATTCTAACTACTCCGCTGCTTTATAGTCAGTCAAAGCTAAGGCTGAGGACGTTCCTCTGCTAAAACTGAAGTAAATTGAGCCCTCTGCCTCCAGGAATTGATGGAGATGTGTTCATTACATTGGGCCACGTGAACATGCATAGAAATCTGCTTTTTACTCTGCCGACCTTGCCCCCATTCATGCAAAAGGTCGGCCCCTTTGGAACAGATCTGCCGACTTGGAGAGCTAGGCATTCCTTTGCCTCTCCTGGATCCCTTCTGGCAACTTCTTTCCATCTCTGACCAGGGTTGGGGCTATGGAAATAATGCATTGGAAGCCTGCTCCTCTGGTGGATCCTGTGCTCAAAACCAGCCCAGTTTGGACACCTACAGAAATCATTAAACCTCCCCAACCCCACCACAAAAAAAAAAAAAAAAAAAAAAAAAGCCTCCTAAAATATCCGGATGAGCCGGATGAGTGAGTGACTTTATGGTCTGGATATGATTTCCTAAATTAAACTGACCCACACACACACCAAGACCCCACCTCATCGGAGAGGGCTAAGTAAGGGAGGTGGGAGCTCAGAGATCTCTTTTATGGTTGGCAATGGGCGTCCAGAAGAGAATGACAAGCCAGGAAAATCCTGTGCTCACACCAGCATTGGTGCAAGTGGAAGCTTGAACCTAGCGAAGTTCTGACCTTTGACCCTCAAACCCGCAGCTCTGGGGCTCTCAAGGCTGGAGACGGAGGCCAGTCGGAAGAAGAGGTTGAAGAAGGACCGGGAAAGGAAAGGCGAGGCTGAGTTTGTTGGCGGCTGAATCTGCCTTGACACAGGAAGGAGCTGGAGCTACCACACAGCAGAGGCCACGCGACGCCCCAACCCCTCGGTTCGCCTTCCTCCTCCTTAAGGCGGCTCCTCCGACCCTGCCTGGTCAGGACCCACGCGCCCTCCCTCTTCCCTTTGGACCTCTCCGGGAAAGATGCCGGACTCAAGGGTGCGCTGGCCGGGCGGGACAGGGGTAGAAAGCGACATCGAGCCCGACACCGGGAGAAGGCTGAGCTGGTGGGGCTCGACCACTGCTAGCCCGGGATCCGCGCCCAGCCGGGCCTGTCAGATTTCCAAGTAACGCGCAATCCACGCCGGCTTCACCTTAAGCCCTCGACCCCAAGAAGAGGCCTGAAGACCTTGGAGAAACCATGTCTCTGGGACTCCGTAGAAAAGATGGTTAGGTTGGATTTCATTTCCGCAACATCTAGGAGATAAGTCCTCTCGGTTCCAGAACAAAAGGAGAGGCAATTAACAACTTTGACAAACGCATCCGCGGCGTTTGTGCAACCCGTGAAACAGCGCCAGCTCCAAATCGGAAGGCGCATGGGACTCTAAGGGACCTTGCTTGGTAGTTATTTTCCTAATGGTGCTAAGTGTGCGTGAAGCTATTCACACTCTCGCAGGCCGCGCTCCATGAACCCTAGCGCGGTTGGGAGCCACTTTGTTCTAGAACAAGGCAGTGAACGAGTGGGAGCGTGCTCTGGGCACGCTGGTCTCTGACCCAAGAGCAGCAGCTGAGAGATGAGGGTAGATTCTAACTCGGCTACGGGGGATGAGGGGCTAGGGGAGGGAAGCTTACGCCGAGACTCATATAGTGGATTTTTTTTTTTTTCTTTTTGTTTTTAACGTAAATAACCACCACCCCACCCCACCCCACCCCACCCCCCCCCCCCGCGTTGGTGTAACCAACGCGCGCCCAATAGAGTTGTGTTCCTCGAATGCGCGCACCGCACCACCCGCCACACTTGGAGAATCCAGCCTACAGAGATTTCCGAACCCCTATTTTCCTGATTGCAGCCCAGACTCCGGAAACCCACGAGCCTTCGGGGGAAGGGAGCCTGATCCTGGCCAAGTAGAGGGTCAGGCACACACACGCAGGACCGGAGGCTGTGCTTCCTAGGATGGAAGATCCGGGGTGGCTGGATGGGGATCTGGGAGGCTGTGACTGAGCGAAGGCTCTGGCGCTACCAGAATGGTGCAACCTCTAAAGCAGAGTGCATCTTTAGAGTTAATTAAGGGAACAAGACCTGGAACCTGGGTTTGAGTTAAACAAGTTAGGGGCAAGGGACACTTGGCCCAACATTTCTTTGGAATGAAGCGGAACTGAGAACTGAGGAAGCTGGATGGGCATTGCTGCAAACTGGAGATAGGAAATATATTATCCTTGTACACACAGCAGCACACATCTCCGAAAGACGAGCTCATCCCTGAGCAGGGGGTCTCTGGCACTGGCCCTGAGCCTCACAACTACCCTTTCAGCCTCCTCCAGATTTTGCCAGGCAAATGAAACGAGCAGAACTCCATAGTAAATTATTTTGTTCAGCCCTCTGTCTTTTTATGAAAATAAAAGGCAACACTTTGTCATTTTTAATCATATAAGCAGACAATAAACCTAATTTCGATATTGATTTTTTTTCCAGAATCAAGTGATTTTGTGCAGTGTCTGTTTTGTTTCCTTTCCAAGGAATGGCCGCTCGCTGGTAGATTGTGCGGGTATAACGCTGAATCTACCCGAACCCCGGAGATTATCTGAAACATGCAGTTGATTGTGGACTTTGAAGCCGGATATCTGAGAAGCACCTCTTCCTGGATGGCAGGAAGTTTGGTTTTTGTCTAATTATCTAGATAATGGTTTCAACTGGGCTACCCCCAGAGCCCTAGGATAGATTTAAGGCTCTCAGCTGGTGCTTTTAGGAGTTTTGGCCTCCGAGATTCACTTTGTTTAATTTTTTTCAAAATAAAGTCACATAAATAAAAATAAAAACCCAAGATTCTTGCTAATGTCAGGGGCCCAGATGGCACTGTGAGGAGCGGTAGCAAGGGGAACACACTCTCCCTGTTTGTGAAATTCCAAGCCTGGGAAAGAGGTGCCACCAGAGCTGGCTGGACATGGGCCACTGCAAAGGCTCAGCCAAAAGTGTCAGGGGATACCAGTTACAGCAAAAGGGCCTAGAGAGTGCTCCCTCTGAATTCTGGAGCTCACTTGCCTTTTTCCTTTTTCAAAAACAAGATTATTTGATGTCAGTGCAGAATGGAGTTGGCACCTTTCGTTGGAAAGTCTTGAGGTGCAGAGAGGTGGGCCAGGCCTCCACCTAACTATAGAAGGAGGAGGAGGAAGGAAATGAGGG